>NC_085087.1:7544990-7547490 GCF_963422355.1 Corticium candelabrum | reverse complement strand
ACTGGTGTTCCGAAAGCGCGACAAGCTCACCACGCTTTCAGCGTTCGCAACTACCTAGTAATCCTCAGCGTGGCGATGGGTGACGAGGAGTCGTAGACTCTCGCTATGGTCGCCGTCTATTAAGTTTTATAGATGTGTCTTACAACCATGGAAACGTCCGACCGTGTGCCTAGCTAGAGTTAATACACCGTAGTTGGCTCTAGCAAGTCTATCTACACACGACGTTCTCTTTCACACCTTTCTCTGTTTGCCGCTGCTACAGGGTGAGGGCGTAGTATAGGCGCTAGATGGCTATAGAACGTGAGAAACTCGATCTGCAAGCAGAAACGTCTTCATAATGCGAAGCTCTGTAGCAATTTAGTTACTTGCATCTGTGTTACTACATGTACTCACTGTAGAAAATATCGAACGACAAATTTCAATCAGAACAGTTACTGACACGAGAATCAGTCATTTGAATATGACCCTCTACCCCAGCCATCACAAGTAGCCTGAGATTAGTCTCGCGTGGCCAGACGTTCGCGCGCGGGGAGGGGCGTGTAGCTAGAGATCTCCCATCTCAGTTGATCGTTTTCTCGAAAGAAAATGAGACTAGTCGCTGCAGCTAGTCTATTTGATCCATGCCTAAATATATATTGGCCGTGGATCCGTGGATCCGTAGATCCGTGCATCCGTGCATTCGTGGATCCGTAGATCCGTGCATCCGTGGATCCGTGGATCTGTGGATCCGCATTTTCCACTCAGCCCGCGCCTGCAGAGACTGGCGAGTGCGGCGGTAAAAGCGGCGGTGCTTATTCGTGTCGCATGTGACTGCGCTATATGGCGCTTATATAGAAGAAAACAGCGGTATAGAGAGCGGTTAGACGGTATATGAGAGCTAGAGCCGTGGCTGTAGGTTGGGGCATGCACACTCGATACAAGCGAATGCGTGTCGCTAATATTACGACATCTGCAACAATCAGCCTAGGGTCTTACCTCCTACCGCTGATCATAACTGATGGATTGGAACAGTGAACACACGCATAGGTGGTACCATCGCGTGTGGACAGACGGGGCGACACACGTGCCGTCTGCGATTTCTTGCCACGAAAGCACAGACGAGAAGAAACCGTGCACGCGGACGTCTCTCCAACTGTGACGCTCCGTGCGATCGCTTTACCAACGCAAAGTCGCCAGCGGCAACGCTACGGGCGAGGAACTGGAGGGCAATGTTATTGCGCTGCTAGGTGGCGGGACAGGCGTACTGCTGTATAGATAGCGCTGTGGTATCGAGATAGGCCATTTGCTCGATGATCGCCTTGCTAACGACACACATTCTGGTTAGCCTCTAGGACATGAATGCTTGTACTCACGTGAATTTAAGTGTATAGCAGTGGTGCTCGTGTAGATTTCTAAAACTTCCAGTACACAGAAAAAGTGGCAAAGCAACATGCAGTTTAAGTTAAACTTAGAATGTCGACTTGAACAAAAGTTGCTTTAGTATCTTAGAATTAGTTATCTTATTGAAATTTCCCATCATTCCAGTTATTGTTGAGATTCCATTTTATTAGCACTTCAACTTACTAAGTAGCAGTTTGACAAATTGCTGCATGATGATGGACTCTTTGCTGCATTCAACAGGCGCGGTTGTTGACACAAGTTAGTTGCTTGCAGGAAAGGTAGATGCGTGCATTCATCCCTAATATGTGTGCACAAGCATGCCTATCCGACAGTCTGTAGACATCATTGCACTTAGAATTGTGGGCGTGTGCCAAACTGATTCGCAATGTTTGTCAACGTCGTTGCACTCTATGACTCTATGGTGCTGGTTTGTATAAGAGCAGTAGGTGGTAACACGCATGCAGGCGCGTAGCCGGTTCAAACTTCAATGTGTAGCCTCTAGCCTCTTTCACGGACCCTCTTAACGCGTGCAAGCTAGAGGCTTGCGACAGTCTCGCTGCGCCTTTCGGCTATCAATTGTAGAAAGATATGACGGCTTCGAATCAAACGCTTAATTAATTAACAATAAATAAGATACTAAAGTGCCGTGCATTGTCGCGACGCAACTAAAACTTTTAGAGCACTTGTTTTAGAAATGGCCTTCTAGAAATAATTCTGTATATTTGTCACTTGCAACGACGTTGCCACCGTTACCGTGTAGAAACTGCGAACTGTCAAGTGCATTTTTGTTCCGTTCTATGTGTAATCATATAATGGTATCTAGATAGTATGCTATATAGATACGAATGGAACGGAACAAAACACTTGGTAGTTTGCGGTTAATTTTCAGTGGTATAGTCGAGATTTGATAAACGGGGGTGGGGCACGAAA
The DNA here is from genome assembly GCF_963422355.1 of Corticium candelabrum. Lineage (NCBI taxonomy): Eukaryota > Metazoa > Porifera > Homoscleromorpha > Homosclerophorida > Plakinidae > Corticium > Corticium candelabrum. Next base: position 7,545,180 of record NC_085087.1, on the reverse strand, counting down.
GCAAGTTTGTGTGTGTGTGTGTGTGTGTGTGTGTGTGTGTGTGTGTGTGTGTGTGTGTGTGCGCGTGTGCTTGTGTGTGTGTGTGTGTGTGTGTGTGTGTGTGTGTGTGTGCGTGTGCTTGTGTGTGTGTGTGTGTGTGTGTGTGTGTGTGCGTGTGCGTGTGCGTGTGCGTGTGTACGTGCGTGTGTGT
>NC_085087.1:7527490-7539990 GCF_963422355.1 Corticium candelabrum | reverse complement strand
GAGGAAGCTGTCGAGATTTTCATGCAGTACAAACGACAGTGGCATAATGTTTGACTGCAATGTTGTAGGCCAAGTCCATTAATGTGTTATAATTTGCTTAGTTATGAAGGACTGGTAGATATTTGAAAGTTTCCTGTACATACGTAGAGTTTTGATGATAATAAATGAATCTGTCTGTCTGTCTGTCTGTCTGTCTGTCTGTCTGTCTGTCCGTCTGTCTGTCTGTCTGTCTGTCTGTCTGTCTGTGTCACTGTGTGTGTGTGTGTGTGTGTGTGTGTGTGTGTGTGTGTGTGTGTGTGTGTGTGTATGTGTATGTGAGTGTGTGTGTGTGTGTGTGTGTGTGTGTGTGTGTGTGTGTGTGTGTGTGTGTCTGCCTGTGTCTGTCTGTCTGTCTGTCTGTCTGTCTGTCTGTCTGTGTCACTGTGTGTGTGTGTGTGTGTGTGTGTGTGTGTGTGTGTGTGTGTGTGTGTGTGTGTGTGTGTGTGTGTGTGTGTGTGTGTGTGTGTGTGTGTGTGTGTGTGTGTGTTGCTACCATACAAGACTGAATCATTCTCTAACTTAATTGTTCTGTCTCGTTTGTTTATGTAATGTCTGTAGAGTACATTAAAGGCTAAAGATCTTGAAGAAAAATTAGACAAGTCCGACGCGGATAGACGCCTAGGGGAGATGCAGTTGGGAGACGAGTTACGAAAGACTCGTGCGCAGTTGGACGAATTCATTCAAACGTTAGGACATCGAAGTTCCTATGCAGACAAAGCGGCTCAGTCTGTTCGATCATTAGTTGAGCTGATGGAGGATCAGAAGCATGAACTAGTGACGCAACGAGATCAGCTGGTAAACGAGTTGTCTCGGCTTCAAGCGATAATAAATAAGCAGGAACAAGATATTGACATATTGCAAGAGGAGATAAGTTGCATTAGGATGGGTGCTCGAGAAGAGGCGATGAAGGCTGTGCAGGATGATATGGAAAAGATGAATTCAAACTGCAAACGGTTAGAAGAAAATGAGAAAAGTCTTGATCGTCGTATTGGACTGTTGGAAAAGGAAAACAGAGATGAACGAGAGAAGAGGCGATTGATTGAAGAAGAAGCGGAACATGAACGACATAAGGTATGGCTTAAATTGCTCGGCAGTGGCAAAACTTAGTGTTTAGTATCCAGTGTGTGTTTATTACTTTATTTAAGCTAATGCTAATGATTTCAGAAGCTACAGAGAGATGTGGCTCGTATGCCCAGTCCTTTTTGCGCGACGGTATAGTCATGTGTTTGTGGCATTCGGGAGCTGCAGGGTTTTTGGCAGTGGAGGACCCGGATTCGGCTTTTGGTTGACTTTGAGCACGTCGAGTACGTATGTTTGTTGAGTTTGTACTAAATGAAAGGCTACAGTGCTGGCGTTACACTTTTACGAGAGAAAAAGAGTGTATATAGCTAGCAGCCGCGTATAGCCGTTAAGGAGAGCAACAGGGACGCGTACGTACCCCCAAATACGTACAGGAGCAGGAGTGTGGCATCGAAGACCGGCAGGAATGTGGCATCAGTGAGGCTGAAACACAACTAAACAAAAGAGAATATAATTTCAATTGTTGCATTAGTAGCTCTATCAACATGGAATGTTCACAGTCATTGTTTTCGTTGAATCAATGAACATCTCTGTGTCCCCTCAGTCTCAGACTCTGTGCGCGCCCCTCCCAAATAGTACGCCATTGGTCAGTGTAACGCCATTACGTGGTGGAGCACGTGAATGTACGGGCGCGGGAGAAGAGGATTGGGTACAGTACCAATCTAATAGAGACGATTTTCAAACCATTATATACCTATGCTATCCGTATTGGTAGTTAAATCTAAAAATAAACTTGCATGGTAAATTTGAAGTACCTCGCGTATTGAAAAACACTCTAGACAAACAAGTCTTGTTACTGCCAGTCGAAACGGGTTTTTGTATTAGAAGGGTATGACAGTCCGTACACATTTGTATACAGACATGCATACAAACGTGGCTTGCATGTATTGTTTTTGTGATGTGTGTGGTAGATGCAGACGTACGAGTCAGAGATACGCGACCTCCAAGCCCAAAACGAGTCATTGGAAGACAGCAAGGCACAACTAGAGTCTAAAGTATAACAACTACAATCGATGAAACTTGAGTCCATGAGGCATGTAAGGTATATATGCATTTTTAGGTGACTGTTCTTCAACAAAGAGTCGCTAGCGGTCAACAACTGGCATCAACACAACCATCTGATCCGAGCCAGTCTGTGCTACAGGTTAGAACAAGTTTACGTTGGTGTATACATTACATGAAGACGGTAGACGTTCTTGTCCAGAGTGCCCACGACGTTTCGTGGTCGGGTAGAGACCTTCATCGTCCAATCTTGCTCTCACGTTCATCCCATCTAAATCGCGAACGAACAGACGCAATGGAACAACGGGAGAGACGAGACGACAACACAGCGGTCTCTACAATGCAGACATCACTGACAGCGGACATGATGGCGTCGACACCGGTACCGCACAGTCAGTCATCTCGTCCCGGTCTTTCTGTCATGTCAATTGACAACGACTGGTCGGCCATTCGACATGGAGACGCGATGCCTTTCTTGTCGCTGCAGACGGTAGGACACCGTCATTCTAGTTACGCTGATTCGGGCTTGCCACCGTCGTTTAGAGAAGGACGGAGAGAGTTGTCACATGCGAGGGAGTTTGGTGCGAAGTCTTCACGTCATCCGGTTAGTCGAGATGTTATGAAGTGTTTGCGTTGTGGCGAAAGATTTTCGGTAAATAATCTGGAAGACTATGAAAGGCACATACAACAATGCTACGCTGACGTTAGTTAACGACACGTTTCTTTAGGCGACTAAAATTTTGCAATTGTCAAAACTGGATTTTATTGTTGCTGGCTGGCTGGCTGGCTTCTTTTAGGACTACGAAGTTAGACTTCGTGATCAGTTAGCATCATACATGCAGTTGCTTCGTGTACGACTAGACAATTTATGGCGCATAGTGCGTTGCTTGTATGCGACGGTATTTGTCAAGAGACGATTTGAGAATTTAGTTGAGACAAAAAGACTTTAATTTCGGTACGTGTACATTTGAGGTTTTCACCGTTAAATCTGATATGCAAAATAAAGTCTGGTTTAATTAATACTCGATGTACATAATTTTACTGATTCAGAAATTTGATGTCAAAAAGAGCAGTGTTACATATTGTGTAAAGAATCGAATTCATTTTGATAGTCGACGTTCGTCCACTGACGTAGGATCGGGAAGTTTAGCTTCCCCAATATTTGTATAGGCGTGTTAAGTAGAAGCACCATTTCTTCCCTGTATGTTACCAAACAGTCAGCCTAATCTTAGTGTGTATACACGTGTTTAACATGAGTGCAGATGAATTAACTTCATCGACGCTACCGTACATACACCTTTTACCGACGCCGGGGTGAAATCAATGTTGTGGCTAGGGGCGTGCCTTTCCCGTGTGATTGATCAGATTTTCTAAAATTGACTACTGGCACGCTACGTCGGTACCCTTGGTTTGTTTATGACTAACTCTTAGAATTTGGGCTATACACCTGATGTTTGAAATAGGATGTACAACAATGTTTCTGTGAAGAGAAGACTGAGAAACTATTTGCTGCAACAAATTTAGTTTTAAGAAATTAGGAAGAGCCTCTAGAAAAGAAAGACATAGAGGGTAGAACTGTTTCTTGATTTGTCATACGGAAATGCCATGCACTTGTGACCTTTTGACAGAAATCTACCTGTATTTATGCTAAGCGTGTAATATATTCCGCTTGGAAAATTATCAAATGATTGCTAAGTAGTTCTGACTTAGTTTGCGCAACACTGTTTGTAGAAATATCAGCAATTCAAATCGCAGACTTGTTATCATGCAGATGCAGAGGGGACCGTGCAATCCACCCGCTTTACTGGCTATGTTATATCCGGATTAATAACCTGTCCGGTTAATGAACTGGACGCCGGTTAATTAACTGGACGTCCAGATTTTAAACGGAATATCCCGATTCCTAACCAGTTAACCATTTGTACGGTTAAGTTACTAGTTGTTCGGTCTCTGCAATCCGGATGAAGAACCGATTACTACATGACTCTCTTAACCACTTTAGCAAATAGTATGCATCTTGACGGTAAATTAAGTCAGATATAACGACCAACAAAATGTCACCGAACAACCATGCATGCATGCATTATCAATGTCGACAACTGGCGCACAGATACATGCTTGAACACAACTTTTCTGTCTTCACGCAACGCAAGTGAAAGAGCTTTTGACACTTCAAACACGAAACAGTTGGACTTGAAAATTCCTCTGGTAGACGGCAGATGCAGTGCACAGCGATTGCAACAATGGCTGGTCTCACTCTTTTGACAGTAACTGCACCTCTTTCTCCAGGCATGAAACGAGGAGATGAAGTTATAGTTCCCTTCAAAATACATTGCATAGGTGCTGCCTCATAGTACTCTGTCGAAATCGGACATATTCGCTGAATCTATTCCAGACGTACGTCAACCGCAAATGCCAGAGCGAACAAACCACTGTCACATCCGCCGTTCTGTTTCTGAACAGTCGCTACTTTAACCTTAAGGATAGCTTTTTCCGTTCTGTAAATTTGAAGCAAGTTGAGCTTGGACATCCTGTGATATGTCGCTCAGAAACAAACTGTCATAAAGGGTTACTTCACCAGCCTCGTCACTTGCTGACGTTACCCAGTGATTTCCACGAGAGTGACGTATTTGAATAAACTTTGTGCGCGATACAGAGAACTTTAACCTATTGCTCAAGAGTGTGTTTTGAAAGCCGTTCCACAGAGGGAAACTAACGTGTATCAGCTTTGCCCAGCATTAATTATTAATTACACGCTTGATTGTACGTACCGGATATCTTTGCGCTGTTAAGAGGCTGCTAGTGTTCTTGTCTTATCGGTATTAATTTGGGGTATGGAAGCTCGAAAGCAGTTACTTTAGCTGCATGCGATGAAGCCACGCTGTTGTAGCTAAACAAGCCTACTCAGCATGATTATTAAATTAGTTACAGACCAAGAAGTCATGCAAATACAGGGAAGACAAATGCCGACATGTAAATCTATATAGCTGCTAACTAAGCAAACGTAACTGCATGCATGCATGTGCTGTGCCACCTGGGTGTGCTAGACCCTTAGACTGTACACGGGAACACTTGCAATCGAGTATACGGTAATTACTCTAAATCACGTGATCTGGGGACATTCCCTCCCAGTTCTAAAGTTTAGAATGCATATCCTTAATTAACACACCTCTCATGTGCATCCGACTCAACCACCTGCACGTGCACCTTCACCTTCATCATATATATCGTCAATTCGTAGGCATGCAGGTGCACGATGCTAACAGTTTCCAGGTGTAGTTTCCGTTTACGTAATTAATACGTCTTCCAGAATTGATATCCTAGTTGCTATAGTTAGTCAACACATCATAAAACTCAGGTGCTCTTCACAGGTTTGCATTGGTTTCATGACCTCACGCACGATCTCGCCGTACGTCGCTGACAAGATATCAAACACGAGCTACGATTCTGCGAGCTGTGAGGTCTACAACAGCAGTCTACAGTCTAGAAAGAGTTAGGACAGCTAGCATTGGAAATCGAGTCAGCAAGTGAGTTACAGTTACGTCTAGGTAGCCAGGAGAAACGCATACTTTTTGTCCGATTCTTTTACTGCTTCAGGAATGTAGCCTAGGGGTCTACAGCCGTTCGGGAGACTTTGTTGAACAACCACACCTTGGGGCGGAGCGGGGAATGTTAGTAGTAAGAGTCTAGGTTAGTTACTAGCATAGCCACCCTGCTTGGCTCAGCAGGCGAGTTCGCAAGCAGACATCAATAATTATTCCGATGACTGTACAGTCTATATAAATAGCCATTGTTATTAATACATGATTCTAATATTGACCTTGCATGGGTACGTATACATGATGTCTGTTCCAAGTAATTAGAAGTTATGGAGTGCGTCCTATAATGCTTTAATGTAACAACTGCAACAACTGCATGTTTGTTTTTTGTCATGAATCTGCTGGCAGTGACAATTAATCTTTCAGTGGCTTTTAGTCACGCGACAAGATATTGAAATCAATGATTTAGTCTCCCAGCGACAATGTAAATAAACGTTTCGTTGACGCTCTCTCGCTGCACTTTCAAATTGCTATTCTAAGAAACAAGAGTTATTTACATCGTCAAAAATACCTTGTACGTGCGTGCGTGTACAAGGTTAAGCGATACTGACCTCTGGTGAGTTAACGTTCATTGCCAGCCACGTAGTAAAATATCTATGTTTGATTTGTATTCTGGCTAAGGCAGGCAGGCGCGCGACTCAAAATACTTTTCAATAATATTAGTTACGCCTATACTTCGTACGTCTCGACTTAAATTTCTACACTCATACAGAAGTTGTTTACTCTGCTTTTATTCTAATGATCAAATCATTGATAACAGCTAATATTACTCTTGAGGTAACTAATCATAAGGGTGTGGCAGCAAAGCCTGTAGATGTAGATAGTGTGACGAAATGCCAAAGTTGGATGACGTCATCGTACCATACCGCACAAGCTTTAAAATTTTTTGAAAAGATTTACCTTGTCAGTGTGTTGTGTAGTGTGTGGTGTGATGTGTGTGCATGGGAGTCAGTGCCTGCCTGTGGTAACCCTTGGGTAACAATGACTCTGGCTAGAGCTGGCTCGAGTCTTGGAGTCATTTGATCTTGAGTACAGGGTGTTGAATGATGGCATCTGATCACTCAGTTCACGCCAAGGCTTCTTCTGCGGAGGTTTGCAACCCTCTCGGGGTGAGATGTGAAATGATGCACATAGAGCAAGTCAGACAGTGTGTGTGTGTGTGTGTGTGTGTGTGTGTGTGTGTGTGTGTGTGTGTGTGTGTGTGTGTGTGTGTGTGTGTGTGTGTTTTATGATAATATTGAATTATGATAATACAGACACTTTAGCAGACACAATTACTTATATAGCAAACATATAAATAAGACATGATCTGTGCTTTTTCCCATGACTACGCCTTTAATTAAGTCATCATCTACAATATAAAACAAGAACCAAATTTGTGTAGTCATGTGAGTCAAATGTGTGTGCTGTAGCGTTCAGTAAAGTGCTATACTTCTGGGTACAACACATTTTTAGACCTGCAGTCTATCGCAAATGTTTAGTATGACTTTCATATTTTGCAGAAATTTTGGGCAATCTAATGTTGATTGAGACAACTTGAACTTCAAGGTATGTCATGCGTAGTTCTTACAATCTTAGTGAAATTCTGTCTAGCACTAGACGTGCAAAGACTAATAATATTAATAAATAATTAGTCGCATCATTAGTCTCGTAGCACAAACGTACCATACGTGAACATTGTGCTGTACCTGCAATTTGGCATGTTTGCAAATTGAGTGTAAACGTTGCTTACTGCTTGGTACGGCAAACGCCTCTAGACGCCTATCTATTTCAAGAAAATGACATAATGCCTTGATTTAGATTCATTTTATTCCTGCCTCTTTGGACGTCTAGCTAGAGCTATGCATGAGATCTACTAAACTTTTGGAAGAGACATGCATATAGCACTAATATTAATTGCGAACGGCAAAGCTGACAGGAAATCGGTTAGTAACTTCAAAATAGGGTGCATGGCAGACGCACGTGCACATGCTGCTATCATCGGGATTTCCATTACAAGGCTATTTGGGTAATGGCAAGATTACTGATATCGTCATTATCTGCAAACTAATTGACATTTGATCAGTTAATTAATTAGTTGCGACGCAAGGGACAAACTTGTACGACCTGTGACCCCTCTGTGCAACACTCGGACGTTACTGTATGGCTTGCATCTACACTCCAGCTTCATGTCTAGCTAGTACACTTCATTGAATCATGTCTAACAAACCAGGTAGCGTTTCGTTACTGCAGTTCACTTCTGGGCGCTATGTATATTTTACTGTTCCTGCAGTTCAAGTTAGATGTTCGTAGGTTTGCAGTCTATTAATGTGTAGCTAGTATAATCTATTGCGGACACTTCTATTGCAGTGTGAAACAAAGTACGTACGTCACACTGCGTATAGGGCTTTGTAGATCTACAGTCTCTTGGTAAAAGTTTTTGTCCGACTTCTGGACGTGCAGAAGCTAACAAAAACGCCATGGCAAGCAAACTCTGTGCGTACACGTATACTCTGGCATTCTTACGTGGTACAAGCGTGCGCGTTTGTAATTCAAATCAATGTGCTTGTCGGTGAGAACTTTACTGAGTCACGCATGAGTTCGTACTACTTGTCTCGTGATATGATAAGGACCCGTGGCCCGTGCGGCGTGCCATAGCTAGGAATCGAGTGAGTTGCCGAGTTCTTTCTTGTCATCAGCTTAAATGTTGTTGACACGGTTTTTTGTCAGCATTTTCATGACAGTCTACACGCAAAATCATAACTTGTGTGGTATGAGTAACTAGAACGAGTACAAAGGTCGATCCACCCACTTGCCCTTGTTTGCTTGCACACGCATGGCTAGCACTTCGACGTCGTGGAGGACCGCTTCGTGAGCAAAGGTAACGCATGTAAGACGGCTCAACTGCTGATTAATTTTAATTTTAACAGTTAATTCATTTTGTATTGATCTGGTGTATGGCCTAGACTGCTGTCCATACAGATTTGTAGTATATAACAATTAATTCATAGTCTAGATTTAGGCACGCAAAATTGCATGTGAAACAATTCGATGTATCATCGAGTTTCTGTTGCTTTCCTTGAGTGACACTATAGTTTGGGTAGCAGTTGGAAACCCCGTTGAAGACCCCATGAGAAATTTCCCTGCAGCTGGTCACGCTGGCCTTTGTGGCTCAATTAAACTTGCAGATGTGGCAAGTTGCTAATTTGGCAGTTGTGGTATGAGAGTATTTCTATAGGTTAATTGTCACGTGACAACACCAAATAATATACTGCATTTATAATACATGGTACATTTAGATTTGAATAAATAGTATTGCATAATTAGTTTGCTTTTGCGTGTGTTCTAGCAATAACTAGCAGTATGGATGATTCTTCTTCTTCTAAGCGCAATAAATGGAAGTCATCCCATCAAAATTTAGCAACTGAGCAACAAGCTATACTATCAAACTTTAATCAGCAATCAGCCAATAAACATGACCCATCTGTTAGTATTGGAGATTTGTGGTGTAAGTTGTCTGCTCTTCTAACCCTTCAAACTTTATACGTGATGACAATTCAAGAAAATTCTCGTCTGAAAACTCGGATGGAGAAGTTAGAAAAACGATATTTTGAAGAAAGAGAGCAGTGGCGTTTAACGTCGACTGCTACTACAGTGACTGCAACTACAGTGACTGCAAATGCAAGTGCTCTAATTGAGAGCAACGGTTATAGTGGCGGCGAATCTCTTTCTTCTGCAACATTTAGAGATATGCAGATGCACATTGAAAGACTGGAAAAAATGACAAATAATGTTGAAGACAAGTCAGCAAGCACGCTTGTTCGGGTATCGTCTCTCAACTGTACAATTGTATGCACATGTGGTTCGTGCTTACAATATCTTGTATTGTAGCAAAACCATGAGCTGCGCCAAGCATACGAGCATCAACTGACGGTACTAAACGAGCTCGAGCGTAAAGTGGAGCTCTACAAACAACAAACGGAACCATCACGTGACGCAGACGCAAAATCGCCTGCTCTCGAATCGATGGTCGACAAAATAATCGAGATTGAAAGGTTGTTAACAGTCGAGGTTAGGAAATTAATAAAGTGCCAGCTGTTTAAAAATATTCATGGTCACGATTTTGTACCGTTAGCGTACGCTAGTACAAGAGCTCGGAAAACAACTACAGCAGAAAGTCCGCGAGGCAGATACTTTGCGTCAACAGCTAGACTTCGAACGCTACACGCAACAACAATCTCAAGAAACAATAAGTGAAACCCTAACCCAAGCCCTAAACGACATTATTCTTGTTGCCATTGAAATGCCTTGCGAGTCCAAAGGGACCGAGTTGGAAAAAATTTTGAAAAATTTTGAAACAAAATTTAAAGAGCTCCCCTTACCGTCTAAAGCAAGAGATTTAACGGCCGCCATTCATGTCGCAAGCGACGACTGCAGGCAAATAAATTTCTTGCGCGGTGACGCTTTGGAGGAGCTTAACTTACCTGAAAATGAGGATGGTAAAGTAGACACTGAAGTGCGCGGAGTTGTTGGGTAGTTAGTTAGTTATTCGTGTTTTGTGGTTGTAGATTTGTCTCTCGAAGAAGCGCGATCTACGGTGAGGAAGTTGCGCGAGCTGTTTAAGCGGGTCTTGCGCGAAGCGAAGCGCAACATTGTCGAGCAGATGAGGATATCGAAAGTGGTAAGAGCTACGAGATTGTGACTGGATAGTCTGTCGGGCTGTACTTTGTATTGCACTAGTTGTTCGTATTTCTATACACGATTGGTCTTTGTTTGTACGTTATGATGTTTGTTTGTCTGTTTTGCTATTTTTCCGTCTGTCTGTCTGTCTGTCTGTCTGTCTGCCTGTCTGTCTGTCTGTCTGTCCACTCTTTATATTTCATACATATGAACTATTACAAGCTATAGATACGAAAGTCTGTTATATATCAATTAGACCCACACGAGTCTCTAAAAAAATTAATAACTTAGCTTGCATGCAATTGGACACTATATATGTCACTAGTGTCATTTTCTTTGCTTTGTAAGCGGTTCATCTTCTGGATGAGAACCTTTGCGTTGCACCTTTGGAGAGCTACAGCGAATCTTCTTCTCCAGTAGCATTTGAAATCTTGGTCACTGTTACCAAGGTCGATGTTTTTACTTAGTTGAGATAATTGAGACTGGAATGATTGTGCTTGTCTCCCCCAACGACCAAAGTGTTCCATAACTAAACGCACGAAGTTGAGGCATAATCCACCCGTCTGTCTGTCTGTCTATCTGTCCGTCTGTCTGTCTGTCTGTCCGTCTGTCCGTCTGTCTGTCTGTCCGTCCGTCCGTCCGTCAGTCCGTCCGTCTGTCCGTCCGTCCGTCAGTCTGTCTATCTGTCTGTCTGTCTGTCTGTCTCTGTCTGTCTGTCTGTCTGTCTGTCTGTCTGTCTGTCTCTTTGTCAATACATATATTTCTTATACAAGACTATATTACAGTCTACGCTAAAAATCAGCAAGTTCTAAGAGAACTAGGACCCAAGAGGTCCCTAAGTACGACTAAGAGTCAAACGGTTGACAATAAGCTAACAGAGATACTAATGGCACCAACTGAGTTACTGCTATACTGGACTCTCTCTGTCTGTCTGTCGAGCTGTCTGTCTGTGAAGTCTACTTTAACAATCAGCTCTCGTAACTAAAAAGTCCAAGCTATAAGTGACCAAAATCAGCAAAACATGATTACAATGAGTATCAATCAAACAGTTAAGTTAAGGGCCCCAGTAACAAAGGACCCTAAAATTTTAAGAAATTAGTTAGAGGTGCTTTAATTGCAGCAGTACATTCGGTAATGACTTCTTCACAAGGGTCTTGCATACTGTTAAATCTCTGAAGTTGGATAGCAAATCTCTTGCTCCAATAGTCCAAGAATTCTGGGGCATTTGGTTTGCCTCTTCATTGAATGAACTGCATGATAGATGTTGCAGATATCAAAGACTTTTTACTCTCCATCTTCCAAAGTGTTCGAAGACAAGGGGTATTCTTCTCACAGAGGCGCCATGCACCTGATCTCTTCTCTGAATTGTATACACTATTTCCATATTTTTCTTCGCTCTTCAGAGCTCCATCGGTGTATGCGGAGTTGCATGGGAAAGGTTTCAGAGCACCACCCAGGGATGGGCAAGAGATATATACAACATTTGCGATGTAATCATTGGTAAACAGATATCGAGTTGGGTCCTGCATGGACAGTGACAGGAGTTTTCTCTAACACGCATGTCTCGTCACTGTTTTTGCATCATGTCGTCGACTGACTTGACTATTGTCTCATCATACGCGTTTGTAGAATTCGATGAAAGTTAAAGATCTCGACGAGCGCCTGCGCAAAGCTGAAGCGGACAAGCATCTGATTCAGGAGCAATTGACCGAAGAGAATCAAAAACAGCGAGCCGCCATTAATCAATTCGAACAATCTCTAGGCAATCGCAGCTCGTACGCCATCAAAGCGGCGCAATCTTCACGTGCGTTGGTCGAACTTTTGGAAGAACAAAAGCAAGACTTGAAGAAACAGTTAGAAACGATGAAGACACATATAGAATCTCTAGACAGCCGATTAGAAAATGAATTGGATACGAACTCGAAGTTACAGAAAGAAATCGAGCGGTTGGAGTCGAATGCCGTCAAAGAGGCAGAGTTGGCGTTTAAAGACACCGTATTGTCACTGCGGAGACAGATTACGGATCTTCAACAAGAATCTTTGGAAGAAAAAGAGAAAAGAGAAAGGGAAAGAGAGTTGCGACAAACGGCAGAAGAGGAAGTAAACAAGCTTCAAAGCCAG
>NC_085087.1:7514990-7517490 GCF_963422355.1 Corticium candelabrum | reverse complement strand
AGTAATGTTTTTATGTATCTCTTTGTGTATTAGTATATGAGTATTGTACTGCAAACATTACAACTCTAGTTGCTCTTGCTAGTTTGTCGTTAGCCTAAAGCACCAGCCACCCTAACTGCACTCTAGGTCTCTATGCTATGCTTAGAGGGTGCAGGACAGAAAAACAGCGACGTGGCTGTCGGAGAAAATGGAGTCGAGTATGTTAGGATTAAAGGGCGACTTCAAGTCAAGCTGCCTATCTTGAAGTCGAATACAATAGAACAAGCGCACGTAGCCATGCATGCAAAACAGCTAGAGCTACCAACTACACTACAAGTCAATAGAGATGTTGTAGAGAAACAGAAACGTTTGATAGTAGAGTTTTGGTGGTAGTGAAAACGTAATACACACGTCTAAACGTACAATTGCCTAACTAGGTTGCAACTACGAGCTGCGTTACGACGTTGCTTTGGTTTTCAGCAGGAAATGGAGGGAAATCACCAAATGATCCAGACGAGCTAGCACGCGACCTGTCGTCTACAGTGCAGTGCAAATCCGATGCAACGTTTTGTCAAGCGTCTGTAATACTGGCAGAAATCTAACCGTGCCGTTGTTCCGTATCGTTTACATACGCGAGCTTTCTGACTCTCTTGTGCATTTCTGCACATTCGCTTGCCAACCATTTTTCCGAGGTCTCATTCGTTTCAGTATTTCTTGGAACAGTTAGGCTAATTTATCCGGGCTTTCCCATGCAGACGTGTTTCTTACGTCAAACTACCGCCCACCTATACATAGACAACTATAGAGTGCAACTATTTATTGCTGCTTTCGACAATGGTTCGCCTGTCTGCGCTAGCTTTGTCTACCTTCTTGCTACTCGCGTCTGACTACATCTTGCAGTCTAGCAGCGAAGAGCAAGGGAAGAACCATCAACAAGTCACCGCACCAAGCAGTTCTTCCGTCAACGTCTAGGACACACGACAATCCATATTTCAAACTACCACGGAGGTACTGTCAACATCAGTCCATGGCAGCTAGAGACAGCTGGCTCATCTAACGTGAACTCAACGGCGGAACCGACGGTATTGACAGCTCTGCATGTGACTCTGTCTAGTGACTGACTTTGACAAACTCTGTTTTTCTAGACGGAGAATCCATTCGAAATACCGGAGGAGCTGATGGTGAAAATGCTTTCCGAAATGCCCAGAAAGACATGAAAACAACTCGCAAAGCTACTCGGTCGAGTGAACGCTAAAGACAAGAGACGCTAACTGAAATACAGAACTTAGTATGAATGACGGGACCTCTGATGCATAGGGCATTCAGTCATTGTAGTGTGTATTGTGACTTTTGCTGTCACTATTACGTAGTAAGGGGATGACTACAATGCTGCGCGCTTCTGGATTGTGCTTAACGTTAGCAAAGCTGAATAAATTCAAACTTCAACTGGCAAATTAATTTATGCACTACACTCTATTACATTTCTATAAAGATAAGAGACAAGAGATACCGTCAGTTGGCAACACAGTTGGGTACTAATTGTAGGCAGCAGTTGTTTACTTGACATGCATGTGGGTCTGTTCTGTTTGTGTTAGGGTTACCCAACAATTAATACTGAAACGGGTCTGTTCTGTTTGTGTTAGTGTTACACGACAGTTGATAGTGAAACGGGTCTGTTCTGTTTGTGTTACCGTTTGGCAGGCGGTGACTAGCAGGAAAACAACAGGAAACTCGTAAAAGTGTCTAAACGCCATTGTTTCGATTCCTGTTTTTGCCTGATATCATGCATGATCATATCTAATTATTCCCAGATGTAGACGAATGGGCCGGTGAACGCACTCTAGGAATCTTGACGCACGTGACTGTTTATACTAAGTGTCACGTGTATCGCACTCATTTCCAGTGGTCACAAGTGACAGAATCATGTACCGACGTGTGGCATCTCTCGTGCTCCTCTACTTTCTACTCGTTCCCGCAAGAGCCTGCGGCGGCAACAAACGGGAAGACGTGACCACAACCAAAGCGTCTGTCGTCGCAAAAATGATGAATGTCGACGTGACGGTAGAAAACTTTGAAGTTCACGTTGTGTCCAACAAGGGAACCATCAATATCAATCATGCTGATGATATCGATTATGAAGATGTCTAGTACACGTATCGATTAATTGATACAGAAAACGACGTGTAGAAACATGGTGTTTTAGTGCTGAAAGTAGATTGTGGGTGTTATGTGTCAGTACGTCACGTGATATAGACAGAGCTTTGCCGGTCGCTTAGGGCAACATGTTGTTGATCCTAAAACCAGCCTATGAAATCAGAAAACGCGCTCTGTAGCGTGAAAAAACACAGAAACTATGGTTTTCGTCTGGCACACAGCCCATTGCCAGTTCAGTGTGCAGGATAGTCTGGACGTTGTCATTCTCAATTGCAGCTTTTTTAGTTTCTGTTTTAATTCAGGAAACAAGAGGACTAATCGCATGTAATGTTGTATGCGTTATATATTTCATAAATTCAAAATGAAA
>NC_085087.1:7487490-7504990 GCF_963422355.1 Corticium candelabrum | reverse complement strand
GAGCACAGCAATATGCAAAGTTTCACCATTTACTTGTCTTCTTCCCTATCAGAGCCAATTCCACTATTCCTTTCACTTCAATTTTTCACACGCTTGCAATAGCCTCCCGAGTGTTGCTTTCACTCCATGCTTGTATTTCCAGGCTCGAATAACGGCAAGAAGCTTTTCAGAGTTTCTTGAACTTTCTCATGTTCATATCCCAGAGCTCGTCCTAGAGGATTGTAATAGCTGCTGATTGCACAAGCAATAGTTTCCATGTCCTCTTCTCTAATAGGTTTTTCTAGAAATGTAAACAAGCTTAAGTTGTCAGCAGCTACAACAAGAAATTCCCAAATATAGCAAATTAATCTAGAAAATCTAAACATAATTGTATACGCTATAGCACTATAGCTGCAATATCAATTACCGGGAACAATTATAGTAGGTGCAAGTAAACTATTTTTGAAGTCTAGATTAAATGCAATAAAAATGGGGTAAATGATACAAATATATAAGTTTAGTTAGGATCAGAAATTAACACACACACACACACACACACACACACACACACACACACACACACACACACACACACACACACACACACACACACACACACACACACACACACACACACACACACACACACACACACACACACACACACAAACACAAACACTCACAGTGATACGCACTCACAAACTTTCAAAAATTTATTATTTATAATGTAATAATAATTATCAATAGTGTTGTTTGTTCAGTTGTCTCTTACCTTTGTCTTTCTGAGAAATCTTCTTAAACACTTCACTCTGAATGCTAATAGCGTCTAAACGTTGTGCCAAGTAAGATATTTTTCTTGTCGCCATAACGATTTCTCTTCTTAATAACAGTTTTCTACAGTCAAACAATAAATAGCAGACAATTTGTCATATGTATGAAACACAAATCTTTAATTTCAAATGATCAAATTCTAGTCTATCATTTCGACGTTATGTGACAGCAAAATTACCTAAATCGACAACCAGATTACAGATAATGTTTATCAAAATGCCATCTTACCTTCTGTAAATTTCGACGTCCAAAAAATGACAAAAGAGCTCGTTCATATTGTGTCGCGTACAATCGTCAAAATAATTGCTGCATAAGAGCAATAATATTAAAAATTTGTAGCTATATACATATACATATACATATACATACACATACACACACACACACACACACACACACACACACACACACACACACACACACACACACACACACACACACACACACACACACACACACACACACACACACACACACACACACACACATAAAGCCTGAGGAGCGACACACAATGTCCCTTAATTAAATGTAAGTTTTGGTGCAATGTAGGAAAGAGACAATTCCCGTCACTTCCGGCATCATCAGATGCAGAGATCGAGAATTCTCCCCTTGGGATTTTTCTATATAAAGTTCTTGTATAAAAGTGATGTTTATCTAGACAGCAATGAACTGCTAGCTGTACTCGCGCGTCGTTAACACTGTAGCTCTATACGATCGCTTGAAACTGCGACGTCAACTAGCCGCATAACTACAGATCTCTAGAGTACGCCTAAACACAAGCACGAATCGGCGCATGCATTACACATGTGTAACAGAGTTACTGACTTGTACTGTAGACTGGTGCTGCTGTAGCAACGGTGTAGCGCACTAGCTACTTAGCGTACGTTAGTTGACGTCATTAGGTAGCGCCTATATAACTTGTGAATTTGCTAGACTAGCTTAGTATTGATTGTGTACCGTGTAGTACGTGTATTGTGTAGTACGGTGTATCGTCTACTTATATAGAGCTTAGTTCAAGTTCACTACTTGGTGTACGTAGCACTTGCGTAAGGATTGATCAGTTGATCGTTCGAGTGTGTCCTATATACCAGTGCCTGCTTGGATTATATTACACGAGAGAGTGCAGTATAGCACGGATACGTCTAGACAGGAGTACAACGTATTTTATAGAACGTTGCGTCTGGACGGTGCTACACTGCCACGCTAGATGACGTATTCGTAAGTAGACTGGGCTTGCGTAGGTGTAGTGCTTGGAGTGCAGTAGCGGTATTGAGGCTGTCTGCTTTGTGCTTTTCACGATCAGTAGAGTCGTCGGTTGTTGGCTGTGAAGACTGCTGAAGCCACGGCCTGTGGACGCTATTAGTAGATCATGTCTTCATTGTACTGTAGGATTGCTTTGTGTGAGATACGAGGATCATCTGTCAGTAGATTTTGTGTCACGTGGTTGCTGCTAATTGGATACACAGGGCGTGTGCGCTTAGCAGGTATGGTTGGCATGAAAAGAATTTTCTGTTTGAAGTAGGTCATGACGCACGCACACACAGACACAGACACACACACACACACACACACACACACACACACACACACACACACACACACACACACACACACCACACACACACACACACACACAACAAACACACACACACACACACACACACACACACACACACACACACACACACACACACACACACACACACACACACCTTGAATGTTGAACCTTGAATTTGAAGTCATTTTCCCAGTTGCGGTAGACCATAGTAGAGTGTGAGTGTACTGTAATAGATTGAAGGTCATTGAAACTTCGGTTACATAAATAATATTTTTATCACAAGACTGATCAAAAGCCAGAAAATATTTTGGAGAACCAGCTGTGGCATGTGCATAAACATTCCCATACATCTCTGTATGACCAATAGCTCAAGTGGTAAGTCATACATTTGATGAACAAGCAGACATGATCTCTTACTTCCCAATTGACTTCTGAGGTATTTAATTAACAACGTACATGCATCATCAACTGCTCCATCTCATCATAGTAAAGAAACACTGCCCTTCGTTATTTATCAACTTTTGAAACCAAGATTACTGATTGAACAGCTAACCCTCATGTAATTACATGGAACCCTATCTGAGAGCAACTCCCAATCTAACAGCCAGGGACACAATGAATGACAGATCGTTCAAGTGAGCATTATAGATATATGGTAAATAGATACACACATGACGTAAGCAAATTTATTCAGAAATCTCTTTCAGCATGGCTGGTCAACCAAAAGATCCAGCAAATAATCTATCAAATTTACAAAGTACAATAGCTAAAGCACTACGACAAAATGCAATGCAGTTATACAAACTTAGTTGCACTCATTTCTTCAGAAAACTGGTCACTGTAGCTCCCTCAACAAAAGGCACTTTCTGTGTAACTCTGTGGAGAATCTCGAAAGATGAACTAAAAATTCAAACCTTCTTTGACTTACAAATGCAGTACATACAACTGAGGCATTGCATGCAAGTACCTTATCAAGATCCAGAAAATGTTAATTAATTGAAACACAGATGACTTATGCCTAAACCACACATGTAATTCGTCTACTGGCAGGTGCAATAATAGAAGTTATCCAGGTTACTCGTCTAGAATCTGCAACAACCAAAATCAATCATATTGATCACATACAACATCTAATACTAAAACTCTATTCACCAATCAATATTGACCATATAAATTAAAACAAATGTCCTGGATTGTTCATATTCCTTGATATAAAGAGAGGAACAGATTATAGTTAGAGTGTTCAGAATGAGTGTTCAGAACAAGTCATTCCTGTTTTATGTCCAGCAAACTGTGCACCCACTAGAGAAATAGGCATCTTCATTGTGTGTGTGTTTTAATTTTATTGTTAAAATGGATCATGGATTGACTTCTATGTATTTTAGGCTAATGAAAAACTGTGTTCTGTGGCAACAGACTGTCCAGATCAACAACTTCCTGTAATCCTGCCTGTTTGCCATACATTTCTTATGCAAACAAATTAATAGCGGTAACAGCAGAGTACATGATTAATAACAGGTTCTTCTGTAATAGTTACTAGTATATACAGTAGTGGACAAAACTATTTGCCAGGTAGCTTTTTGTTGATTTTTCATCATATTCTGGCCTACAGAATGGAAATAAGTGCTGATATGAGAACAAATGGATAAGTTAGTTTGTTTTCAAAGGTTGGAATATTGTTTGGATTGAATATGCTTTGATAAGATGTAATGTAAACTTAATCGGCTTCTAACTAGGTTGTAACAATAATCTTAAATTGCAACAACCACCTGACTTAGACTCAATTCTATACCAATTAGTCTCGATTTTGCCATTGCGTGACAAACATTGACCAAGAAGGCGCTTTATTAGTATTTTGTGTTTCCACCCGAACAGACATACTGAAAAACCCTTGAAATTTCTTGCCCAGCAAATACTTTTGTCCACTACTGTATATACACATTTATAAATTATAAATTACTATTTATTAAATCATACTTAAGGCTAAAAATACTACCATAAATACATAAATTGTGCTTTAATGTTACTAAATACTTTATTCTAATAAATTAATAATTAGTTCATCAACTAATATCAATTAATTAGCAAAATGTACAAACCTCTGCTGACTTGTATAATAACCGCATCACGTAAAGCTTTTCTGGAGTCAACAGTTTCTCGAGAAAGTCGATTTCTGCAAAGAAAACGGTTTGTAGCAACCAACATTCCCCGTATTGGGGCTCTCCTTTCACTGCCACTGTTGCTTACTCAGTGTGGTAACTGCTCTCAGAGAAAGCGCAATTCCCACGATCTGTTAGCATATATATAACAACACATTTCGAACTACTAAATCATGATCGTGCTGAGAATGGTCTACCGTGCACGTGCAAGTTAAACTTATCCGGGCTATATATCCGGGATGTGTGTGTGTGTGTGAAGTGGACCCCCCAAAAAATTGCGTGAGCTGGGGCGGAACGGGGTCTGGCTACGCGAGACTACTTTAATTACCTCAAATCACGTGCGCAGGGAAATTCCCAATGAGCTGTCACGTGCACGACTGTTAGTATGCGAGGCAATACATCCGGCGTAACGCCAGGTGTTCAATGGTTTATTATGTCTTCTGGAAGTTGCATACAGGTGGGGATTCGTTGCCATAGTTTTGAGCTATAAATAATAATTTTGATACACAAATAGTCGTCAATATATATACATCAAGTCCTCTTCCTGGGTGGCCATATTTGTGTCTAGGAACAACGGAAGCCAGACTGCCAGTGCAGCGCCTGGTCTTTCTGTACGTCGCTTGTTGGTGGCAAGAGCTTCAAAACGAACTAGAGATACTGCAATCTGCGAGGTCTACAACAGCAACCTACTCTAGACTTAGAGAGTATTCCGGTCTTGAGGTAACACGAGTCAGCAAGTGAGCTAGAATGGCGTTTGTAATTACAGATGTCGTGTAGCTAGGAATCTATAGAGGCGTTCGTTTTATAATTGTCCAAGACTTCACTCATTTAGATCTGTAGTATACGGCCGCTACAACAGCTAGACATGTATGCACTCTTTGACAATGCAACTTGGGAGACCGCTGTTGAGCAACCACACGCAAAGCTGCTGCGGCAGGGAGCCTCACCCTGCCGGCAGGCGTGTGATGATGAATGCAGGATGATGACTCTAAACTATGTACATATTGTGTGTGTGACTATGCAACCTTGACCTTGAATACGTAGTAATGGATCTTGCCCATACCCTTTTCTCAAAATGTTTTTCTACTTGTCTAGACGTTGTGCATGATGGATCTTGCGTAGTGATATCTGTCAGAGTAATCAGCTAACCTAGTAATTAAAGTAGTACGTTAGGAGTCGTAGAAATACTTTAGTTAGATTAGCAACCTGCTGTGTCTTTGCTCAGTCTTTTGTCGTAAGAACCAATTCCAACATTGCACTACTCGAACTTGGCAAATGGTATTTAAATTGTTCAACTTCGTGCATGATTTATTACGTTACATCACTTGTAGGTCTTAACTGCTTTGTATGTCACGTGAGAAATCTGTTGTTAGCGTACTTAGCAACGTGTAAACATTGGAAGTTTGAGCCGTGAAAGTTCTTTCTCGTTTTCATCTGAACGCAAAGTTGACATATCTGGTACGTGATCGAGCTATTTCTGATTACTAGACAGTGACGTTTCGTTAGTTGTTGTATGCATCAACATCTCGTGCACGTTTGTAGCGTGTGTACGTGTTCGATATTTGTAATATTATACGGGCAGTGTTTGATACCTATTAGGTTATTGTCGGCCGCGCCGAGAAGGATTCTCTAGGTATACCCTAGCTGTTGCATCGTATACTAAATGGAGGTTTTCTGCATGAATAATCATGCAGCTGCCAGTAAACGAGTAGGAAATCTGGAGGCGATTGGGCTACCTTTCAGTATACAGTAATGTACAGATAAAACCATAGTTGTATATATGTCATACATTGTACTTTCAAACTGCATTTAAATTGCTGTAGTTACCAGCCTTGGGTTTACACTTTTCGACTCTTTGTAGACGTAGACGTATTCACTGCGGGCAGAAGTTTGTGTGCAATTACAGACAGTTTCCTGTATAGCGACGCAATCGTGTCTTGCTATAGCTGTCTTGATTCCTACCAGAATTATGCGTTTGGACTTAGTCGCTTGCTGACTTAGTTGGTCGCATGCTGACGATGCATATAGAAGATAGCAGGGCGTTATCATGTCCTATTTTGAATTTGTTAATGTTTTCTGATCTGTACTGCACAAAAATTATTGGTCAGAAGCCTCCCAACAATTCGACAAGCATTTTACAAACGAGGGTTTTGTTCGTTGAAATGTGCATGTATTGAGTCTCTCTAGATAACGATACTGTGCATATATGTAGGTCTATAGTAGTAAGATGCTGCACCTTGGGGCTATAATGGTTATTAGGTGTCTGTCAGACAAATTGAACCAGTTGGCTGGTCCAGCTGTTACTTCCTGAACCGGTGGGAGTGGCTACAATCACGTGCAACTACAAACATGATCACGAGGCGAAGCTGATACCGTATTACCTTGCCTAGAAGGGCAGGGGCACTTATTGGAACATTTGGTACTATGTGTCTTTGTACAGTGTGGTTAGGGAATGGGGAAGAAGCCATGGAATTCCCTGGAGGATCACAAACAAAGAAAAACATCACTGATAGCTACAGTTCTGATAAAATTTTGCAGCTTTTCTAAGTGATGCAGAGAGCAGTTGTCACTGAAAATATTTGCAAAGGAAGCAACCAAATCAGAATAAAAAATATGGCTATCAGTGATGCAAGAATCTGCAATCCTCCAGGGAATTCCATGGCTTCTTCCCTGTTCCCTAACCACACTGTACAAAGACACATACTACTAAATGTTCCAATAAGTGCCCCTGCCCTTCTAGGCGAGGTAATACGGTAATGATGATTCTGGTGATGTTATTCTTGCTACTGCCTGACGTTATTGGCTGTAAAGAATGGTAAGACAAGATGGGATTGTATGAGAAAATTAGAAATGACACAAGCTGGAAAACGTTTAACCAAAACCAGTACTAAATATCATGAGAATGGTCATCTAGTGACAACTCCTGAAGAAATTAGAGAGCGGTGGTTTAGACATTTTTAGGAAGTTTTGAATTTAGAGAATGTATACAATCAGGATGTTTTGGCACAGACAACACTTCGTCCTGTACAGTTTGAGCTTGATGAAGTACCCACCAGTGAAGAACTTGAGTCAGCTTTGCAAAAGATGAAATTAGGTAAAGTTGGGGGTAAGACTGGAATACTTTCAAAACGGATTGCCTTTGGTGGTGGTGAACTTCGGAAAAGATTGCAACAGATAATTTCAATGGTATGGCAGCAGCAAGCTGTGGTGTCTGACTGGAGGAATGCAAAGTTGCCCTATCCCAAAGAAGGGAAATCTTCATCATTGTAATAATTGGAGGGGTATCAGTTTACTGGATACCGTTTGGTAAAGTCTTTGCAAGAATTATTTAAGAACGCCTTCAGAAACTTGTTGAAGAAATTGTGCTAGAATTACAACGTAGTTTTAGAAAAGGGCGTGGCTGTATATATAGACATGGTATTTGGCTGTATTTATAGCATGATTTTTTGTTGCACGACAACTTGTTGAGAAAGCCAGAGAACACAACAGTTCTCTCTATGTCTTGTTGGTCGATCTGAAAAGGCCCAGGACTCTGTGCCTCGTTTGCTCTTTGGAAGACACTTGAAAGACATGGCATTCCACCAACCCTTCCTAGCTAAAATTATACGTTCTTTCATGATGGAATGCAGGCAGGAGTATGAGTTGGAGATGCAACTACAGACCAAATTGATGTCTACAATAGTCCTAGACAAGGATGCATGTGTTCTTGCACCCATGTTGTTTAATCAATCTGCTGTGGTTAGAGATTAATTGGTAGTGTAGGTGCAGGAGTATGCTTCATGAATGCATGATGAAAACTGACTGTTAGCACTGTAACGAGCCGACTCAGCATGATTACTTAGGGAAAACATTGCAATACAAACCAAAAAGTCATACGAAGACAAACGTTGACATGAAAACCTATAGCAACGTAACTGCATGTACTGTGCAGGTATACGCAACTATATTGAGCATACAGACTCCTATAGACCCCTAGACTGTATGGCCACATGCAATCAAGTACGGTAATTACTCTAAATCACGCTGTTTGGGGACATTCATGCCAGATCCTAAAATTCTAGTATGCATATCCTTGATGTAGTATAATATTGTTGATGTTAGTAGGCGTGGTTAGAATGTAATAAATAACACTTAGCCTGAGAGCCAGTTGGTATAGTATGTAGCAAGAGTTGTGTTGCCTTCAGAGTCCAGTGTGTACGCGTGTAAGCATTGCTTGCGAGCTACGGTCCACCCCTATCTATATATAACACTTGACACCTCTCGCGTGCATTCTTAGTACAAGCATTTTGTGACAAATTTTGAGTCAACCTTAAACTAATTGCAATACAAACTTTTTCAAGTGTTTTGTATACAGAAAAATGTCCTCTATAACATACTAAAAGTCTTAAGGAATATCTGCAGGGGAAAGTGTCAAAAAAGTGGTCATCTGCTACCATACTCGTTGCCGATTCTACACCATCTTTTATTGTATATATACCAATGTTTTAGTAGGATTGTAAATTAGTTTAAACTTTCTGTGTTTTTCAACTACTTTATTGTAAAGGCTATAGTATAATAAGTAGATAGAAGATTTATGAGATGTAATAGTCACTATATTCAATAATTATTATGTATTCAATCATTGTTATTGTCTTCTTCTTCATCGTCATCTTATGATCATCAACATCAACACCTTCATATGTCAGCCAGTCTGAGTTTATACAGTCAGATCCTCTGCAGTTGCCACAGGCAGGGGAGCATTTCACATTGTGCTTCTTGCATGTACACCTTAATGTACTGCAATCAGTCTGACAATTACACTTTATCATACGTAGGAGCTCATCAGGAGCTGGAGGCAAGTCAGTCTGGACTGGCTTAAGTCCTTCTTCACTCTCTCTCCACCCCCATTCTACTGGCGTAAGTACAACACCAGAACCTTTCCATTGTTGTATCTGAAAGTAAACACGGAGACTGTGGTACTTTGCTGCAGCTGAAGTAGGTGGCAGAGTCTGTGGTTGAATATGAGATGTCTTAGTAGCCACCTTCTCGCAGTAACGGGTATAACGCAGCGAATCAAGTCTTTCTGCAGGTTTTCCATTGTACAAACAAACCAATGCTTGCTCTCCTGCAACAACAATATCTTCAGGGAAAGCTGACTGTGCATCGAACACCTTAGCTTGCTCTCGAAAGTGTGTACTTGATTTGAACTTCTTAAGGGAAGTTCCTTTTCCAATGCCATACAGGTGGGAGGTTGTATCACATCCAAGGATGGCATGCAGAAAGAGCTGCATGTGAGTGCATATTTCAGGGCCTAGCTGTTCCTTGACAACCTGGATGTTCCACACGCGCGGTTTCTTTGTGCTCTTCTTTGGCTCTGGTCGGAAAAACACTCTGTGAGAGTGCAAGCTTGAGTGATAGCACAACAGGATAAGAAGGTCTGTGTCATCACCAACCAGGATAGTGGTCGACATTGTGGCAGACTCCACTGATTTTTGTACAATTAGCAAATCAGCATCCCCTGGAGCATGATGCACTTTGCAGTTGTTCATCTCTAGTTGATCTCCGAGCATTTTGATGAACTGCTGCTTGTTGGTCTTGTTGGCCAAAATCTTAGCCTTTGACATTGTAAGCTGCATATTGCTGGTAAATGCTACAGTTACTCCAGCATGTCCTTTTGTTCGCCTTTCATGCGTTGTGTCTTTCGTGGATTTGCCACTGTAACCATCAAACACGACAACTGCTTCTCCATACTTTTTTTAGACATATCTTGTGTACATTGAGCATATCTCTTGGTATGTTGCCCCTCGCGTCCATGGGATGCGGTGAATGAGTGCACCGCCATCCAGCACATACTGGACTTCTCCAGTTATCTCAGAAATGTCTGGTGCCAATAGACTCCAGATGGCATTTGCCAGCACTGGCTTCTGTGGCTCCCGAAGAAGTAGTGACGCATGAGTCAAAGAGGGCTGGTGGATAACTGCATAGCTCATACCTGAAGACATCTTCAAAATTTTCAGTTGCCTTTGCAGCAATTATCGTGAGTCTCTGGAAAAGAAGTTGTGGGTCAATCTGCACTGCAATGCCCATCAACCTTGACTGCATTCTTCGTGTCTAGATTGATGACCTGGTCTTTCTTCTTGAAATTATATTCTGCAGCAGTCTTCCCCTCCATGCTAATCAGAATTGCATTTCCAACATCTTTTGCTTTGTCAACATTGACGGTGCTGTGTGCATGTACTCCTGTGGAGATGCTTCTTAGACTGGTATCGGAAGTGAAGGGGTTCATATCTCGAAGATACTTGAGAATTTTGTGGGTATCTTTCCAGTCACGAGCTTGTCTAGCCTTGGTTATATATTTGTTTTGCTCTTCTGTGTTGTAGCTAACCCCAGTCAGCTCTTGCATGGCACGGTTCACGTCAGCACAAGCTGGCTTAGACAACAACCATGTCAAGCGTTGCTGCTCAGTCATCCCTTGTCCTCTTGTGAGACCCCCGCTGGTTTTCAGGCTTCTCATGAGCACCTGTTCGATGATGAGATCCGAGGACAAGCCAGCCCAATAACGATCACTTCGTCTCACCACATGAAGACCTTCTCGAAAATGTTGATACACATCTAGATGATCATTGTGGAGAGTAGACATTCGCTGCAGATATATCCATGCAGACTTTGTGTAGTGGTTGTGCCCACATGCGGCCAAGTAAGGGAGCATTTCTGAAACAGCTTGGAGATGCAATTCCCAGTTGCCAGTACGCTCTGCTCGGATATACTTGCGAAGTATATCAACCATACCTATGTACTGCAACCAAAGTGTAGCAGTCCTAGATGACTTCATGGATTCGGTTTCTCTTTGAAGAGCATCACCGATTCTGGTTAGGACACCAGACTGGCAAACTTGATCTGCAGACATTAAACCCTGCATCACCTTCTCATAGAGAACAGCAGCTTCATCTAGGTCTGGATGTCTAGCAGACTTCTCTTGCGCTAAAGTTGTAGCTTCTAAAATCTCTTCTGTTTCCACATTCCCAGTTTCTGGGTCATCTGAACTTCTGGAGAAGCCTTGAACAAGTCTCCAGTGAGGTATTTGTTCTTCACTATAGTGTTTCTTCAGTACCCAATGCGATATCTGTGTTTCAGAAGAACTGTAAGTTAGACATAAAGAGAGTTTTGGAGGTCACGTGATTTGAACGCTACCAGAGATGATACGCTCACTTCCCCTCAAAGAATTCACTAAGACTTTTAGTATGTTATAGAGCACACTTTTCTATGTAGGAAACAGTTGAGAGAGTTTGTATTGCAATTTGTTTAAGGTCAAACCATATAATGCCTGTACTATCTACATATGCACCCTTCACCTTTATCATCGCATGCTGCGCGTGCACCCTTCACCTTTATCATCGCATGCTGCACGTGCACCCTTCACCTTTATAGCATCGCCAGGTGCATGCACGATGTTTTATAGTTTCCCGGTGTGTACGAGTTCCGTTTACGCGTTAGTTCCAAGTGGAGTCCAGTTGCTATAGTTGTGAGCGTTAGCACATCCTAAACTAGATACCGTATCACATTCAGTTACAAAAGATTAGGCCAGGCGCTCTCCCCATTCTTTCTTTTGATTTGTGACTCTCACCCGGGGTCTGCACGAGCTCGGTGACAAGATTTTTGCTATTCGATTTCTGCGAGCTGTGACGCCTACACGGCAGTCGATCTACAGTGTACCACCCACACTAAAACGGTTCAGGCAGCTAGCATTGGAAATCGAGTCAGCAAGTGAGTTACATAATGTAAAGTCAACTTGGAAAAACGCTCACGAATCTAACCTAGAGGTCTATCTAGACAGCCGTTACAATAGACACAATTCCGCTCGATTTGGGAGACCTTTCGTGTATAACTTGGGAGGGACCGGGGAATGTTGGCGAGTGAGCAAGCAGACATCAATATTATTCTGATGAATGCACAGTGTCCGTCTGTACACGTAGTTACTTACACCCAGCTAGCAAACTTTTCAACTAAGAGCGTCCAACTCAGGAACACGACAACGATGTGACAGTGTAGAAGTACCAACGGGACTTGAGATTACCTAGTTAATTAATTAGTCGTTAGGGTTGGCGTTTCTAACTCGCGGTTGAAGTTACCGATTAGGCGCGTGGGTGCACGCGCGCGTGCAGAGGCAGCCAAATAGGAGCGACAATTATAGTTCTGACATAAGAAAAGTTTGTCAGAACTAGAGAAGTCAGAACTATATATATCTGATTATATGAATGTTTTAAGTTTAATTTTGTAATTGCAAACTTGTGACGTGTTGTCACGTTTAAAATGCAAAACTGATCGCTTCTAGGTATACAGCGTTCAGTTGTTTCTGTCCATTGACAGACAGCAGTGTCTAGCTAGCTAAATACATGTGCACAACAGCTCGTAGACATTATACATGTACACGAGCAGAGCAATACGCAAAGTTTACTATTTGCTTGTCTTCTTTTCCATCAGAGCCAATTCCACTTTACCTTTTACTTCGATCTTTTCACACGCTTGCAGCAACCTCCCGAGTGTAGCTTTCACACCATGCTTGTATTGCCAGGCTCGAAGAACGGCAAGAAGCTTCTCGGAGTTTCTCTGTCCTTCGTACTGATGGGCAGACAGAATGTCTTGAACTTTCTCATGTTCATATCCCAGAGCTCGTCCTAGAGGATTGTAATAGCTGCTGACTGCACGAGCAATAGTTTCCATGTCCTCTTCTCTAATCGGTTCTTCCAGAATTGTAGCAAACAAGTTGGTAGCAGTTAGAACAAGAAAACGCCAAGAATGTATTGAAATTATATTTATCACACACACACGCACGCACGCACACACACACACACACACACACACACACACAGACACACAAACACATACACACACACAAACACACACGCACAGACACACAAACACATACACACACACAAACACACTGACACACACAACATATCAAAAAAAATTAAAACATTTATACCAAGTTCAGACCTTTATCCTTCTCAAACAGTTTGTCTTTTCCTTTGACAGCTTTGGCTTCACTCTGAATGCTCATAGCCCTAGCGTCTCGACGGTGTGCTAAGTAAGATATTTTTCTTGTTGCCATAGCGATCTCACTTCGTAATAACAGTTTTCTACAGTCAAACAACAAATAGCAAGCATCAATCTCCAGTCATACAAAACACAAATCTCTAATTTCAAAAGATCAAGTCTTAGATTCTATCATTACGACGTTATGTCATTGTGACAGCAAAGTTACACAAACAGATATACTAGCTATTTATCAAATGTCATCTAACCTTTTTGTAAATTTTGACGTGACCTTTCTAAGGGTAGAAAATAAGCGTCGGATAATGAGAAAGAAACAGATACAATGTGGCAAATCTTGATTAGATTCTAGTATACTTCTGAGTACATAGAATGCAAGTGTACTCTTTGCCAAGTAAGGCAACAAGGTGAATGATGGCATCACGTACCATCAGGCTCCTTACATTGCTGAGTATCCTTTCTCTTTCCATGTGTGCATGTGCCATGGGCTCTGCTCTGTAATGTGACCAGCAAATTCAGGTGTTCCTCTACTTCGATCTAATGCCTTCATTCTATGTCACACTACTGCTAATTACACGAAGTGCAGTGCCTTTACCGTCTCCTCGACTTCTATGCGATCTGTTTTCCACAAGTCTTAGTATTAATGAGTTATCACACCCCAAATTTTTGAGAGTGGTGAAGTGTACGTGCTATCGTATTTCAGTGCACGTGAGTAAATTGATGAAAACGGAGGGGGTTGAAACGTTTGCCTAAACTCGCCAGCGAAATTGACTTTTAAACTATGATAAACAAATCTCATTAGTACAGCAACTTCATAACAAAACCCATACACTTCGCTTAGTTCCACCGCCTATGCTTAAATTTCTTACTAGCTAGTTACCTTCGCTAGCCCTGATGCAGTCATTCCTTCAACATGAGCAATGACTTTAGCTTGTTCGCTCAATTGCAATTGTACGTTTTGGTACAATGTGGGAAAGAGACAATTCTCATCACTTCTGGCATCATCAGCAGACAGTGATCGAGGATTCTCCCCTTGAGATTCTTCTCTTACTTGACTAGAACGTATCTCATGCATTTGCAGTCGACTTTTCAATTCTCTGTTTTCTCTGATTTCTTCTGAATACAAATTCTGTAATACTAATACAGCAGTCAATCTGTACAAAAGCTCGTTAACTGAGTGCCTTTCGGATCAAATCAACACAAGCTGGTGGTTCTTGTAAAAGCGATGTTTGTCTAGACAGCTCTGAACTGCTATTCGTCGTTAAGCGGCGACTGCACTGTTTACCTACGATCGCTTGAAATTGCGACATCAACTAGCCATAACTGAACCTCTACACACACGAATTGGTACGCTGCATGCTGCACGTGCACGACATGTTGTATGTATCATTCGCTCACGCAAACGTACAAATGCGTCTATAGCTCACAAACCAGTCTCTCCTTTCTGCAGAGCTGGATAGCGGAAGCCAAGAAGGTAGACGTAAAGATGGTTCTCGTAAACTATGATAGCAAAATATATAGAGTAAGATACTAGAGTTTTCGGCAGTTCTTCGGATGGGCGAAGTCGGTTCCCTGCTCTCTGCAATCTTGGCAACGACTGTGCGAAAGAGCAAGATCGACCGCAGAAGTATTCTCATTCCGACTCACGTGATAGTCATATCATATTAACCAATCATCATACTTTTGTAAACACTATGCAAATATGGAGTCCCCAAACTCTACGTAAATGATTGTCGCATCATTCGCGAGAGCACGTGTGTCTGTCCTCATGCGAACTTTGATATCTCCACTCTTTTTGGGACTTTCGCAATGATTTCGGTATCGTTAACCGCTAGGTCTTGGCATGTCTGTTTATCAAATCATCTAAGCCCTTCCTGCAAAAGAAACAGAAGAAATGCCTTTGCTTAGCAAAGACACATCAGGTTGGAGTGATGGATAATTATCTTGTAAGACCAACGGATCTGCGACTGCATGGAATAATTGCTGTAAGATGGTCTAGCTGGAGCAGCTTGTAGCGCTCTAATGCTGAGCACACGTGGTGTGACCTCTACCTCAGTGCACTTAATTAATAAGGGGAAATATCGTCCAGATCTCTGCCACCATCGATTCTGTTTACTTCGCTAGCAGCTCGTGCTTTCTGCAAGTCGCACGCCTTAGCTGCTTGCGACAAAGAATGCTGACAGGAACCAGGTAGTTGCTGTGCTAGTCATCGTATCATTTGTCTTCGATCTTTCGCTGATTGGAAAGTCTCCCTTGCGTATTGCTAGACTTACCTGTCTACCGTCAGTTCTACACTAGCATTCCAAAGTAGCTGCTGCTTTACCGAACTAGAATCTGGAGCATGCAAATAGCGGGCACTGTTAGGCAACCATCTCTCTTTTTGAGTATTAAACTGACCTTTAGCAAATCCACCCACCACATTAGAAATATCACTTGAATGCGTCTGGCAAGCTACTCATCGCCAGGAGCGCCCTTTTTTGAACGATCGGAATTCATGTAAGACGTCTCGTTTTTAGCTAATTACTTTTCACCTAACGATTACCTTCGACTAACCAGTTTGTTTCGTATCAGTAAGGCTTCGAGACTCCACTCACATTTAGTTTAGGCACGTGCCTTTCTGTTCGCGTTAATTTCTACTTTGTTTACTAACTTGCATGTAAAATAGTATAGTGCCATTTTCTGTGTTGATGTAATTTGATCTTAGAGAAACTACAGTAACATCTTGCTAGTTTAATAGTAAGCGCATGCGCGTTGCACTTCTGTATCGCTTTAGCTTATTGTCAATGCTAGCTTCTTTTTCAAAATTGCAGCAAGCAGTGGCGTAGCCAGACTTGAGCTTAGCTTTGTAACGTGGCGATTCCTAGTGTAATCTATTTCATGTCTAGTAGCAAATACACGAATTAGTGTTTGCAGCGGAGGTCAAGCAACGTGCGTAGATGAGGCGCATAGCTTGATCCATTCGCAGGAGCCAAAAAATTAAATAATATAACAAATTTATACTTCATGCTAACTAATCTATATTTAAGATGTTTTACTTGTATCAATATATTTAAAATATTTTATATAAATAAAATATATAATAGATATTTGTTAATTTTTTCATGTGTTATAGAGCAATCAACAAGTAGCAACAACATGGACGATAGTAGTTCTTCAAAACTTGATACAACGCAGCAAAATATATCAAATAAGCAACAAATTAAAATATTAAACTCTACCCAACAATCAGTCAAAACAGACGATTCATTAATTAGTATTGGACATTTATTGTATCAAATGTCTGCTCTGCTCTCGCTTCAAAATCTATACGCGATAGCAATTCAAGAAATCGCCGGTCTTAAGGCTCAGCTGGAGAAGCAAGAGAAAAGGTTTCTTTGGAAAACAAAACAATGGAGTGTGCCGTCGAGTCCTAGTGAAGTGACACAAGATCGAACTTCGTGAATCGAGAGCAGCGACTACAGAGACGGCGAATCTCATTATTCTCCCACAATCAGAGGAATGCAGACGCACATTGCGAGACTAGAAAAAATCATTCAAAACGTTGAAGGCACGTCTGCGAGAGCGCTTGTTCAGGTACGGACCGCAGATGTAACCATTCATCCACTTACGCCCTAATTAAGTGCAACATTAGACACTTGCATTAGCCATTTCGCAACTAGCTAGGTACAGAAAAAATACATCCTGTTACACGGTGTCAGGAGTAGGATTGACGGGAACCGACGAGACGAACGTTCAAAAACACGACATTGAACCAATTAACTACAGAGCAACAAAGTAGTCAGGGGGTAAATTAATATCAATTTGTTTAAAATTAACATTAATTTGTTTGGATTTAATATTAATTTGTTTTAAACTTACCATTAATTGTTTAAATTAATATTAATTTTTTAAAAATTAATACTAATTTGTTTAAATTAATATTAATTTTATCAATTCGCATGCT
>NC_085087.1:7471035-7487290 GCF_963422355.1 Corticium candelabrum | reverse complement strand
TAAATTCAATTTGTATACCTAAACTAGAGATTTACCAATTGATATCAACGATATGTGGGTTCCGCAATTAAATACAATTTGTATACATAAATAATAGGCGTCGTCAGTAGATACTTGAATTGATCATAGAGTGTTTGTGTAAGTCCATCATGTGATGCTGAATCATGGGTGAGCGTCAGGTGAGTCACCACCTGATGTAGCAATGATTCAACTCATTGCAGATCGAGCAAAGTTTGGTGTGGTGTCGTTGCGTCTTCACTTTGCTGTCTAGACAGTGTTCAGAGTTTTAGAGTTTTCAAACTCTTAGTCACCTAGTCTAGCTGTTCTAGTGCTTGGCACTGAGCAAGCAGGATCAACAAAAACAACAACAACAATGACAGATGTGATAGCTAAGTAAAAATTTTATTACCTCAAACAATAATAATTTAATCAATAATTAATTAAAATAGTCATTTTGTCTTACACCGTTATCTTAGCTCGATGACATCACATTATTGTTGTTGGAGGATTAATTAATTATGTGGTAATTACTATTATAGCGCATGTGTATACGTATACATTCCAGTGAACATGTGTCGTTCCCACAACCTGTGTAGCTGTCGTTCAACCATGGCTGCCTGTGAGCAGTGATGTTCGTGCATGCACCCGTGATCAGCACGTGCATGTGAGTAGCTGAGTTAAGTGTGTGTGTACGTGTACGTGTGTAGTACTAGTAATGCGAACTGTAAACATGAAGCATGTGCATAGGCCTACATGACGTAGGCACTCTGGTCATCGAATTCCAACGTTTCCTGTGAACAAACACATAGTATTCGAGTCGTGGATAACTTCTAAGGCTCAACAGTGTTGTACGACACGCGCCATTGTCGAGATGATTGGCATGCTTGTACTGGATATCGATCACGACATGAACAATGCACTATGACGACTCACATGATTAATTAATTAACACTCCTCCTATTGCGATGGCCAGATGATCCTCCCTGTTGTAATTGTACGTACAAAATTTATCCAGAAATTTGTCTACGCGAAACATTTCCTAGGGAGTTGATCAGTCTGGCAAGCTTGCCCGTATTGTTTTGTTAATGATAATTGCATTTAGCATCCGTTGTCGCCAATAGCACATCTATGTACATCTCTAGCTAGTGTCCTTAGGTTGGCATGGATACATGATGAAGCAATAGCTTTCTAGTACAGAAGCAGCTGCAATTTGCTATTTATGTCCGAAGTTTGTCAACAGTGAAGCACTACGTTGTTTTGTGTCTGGACGTTGTTGGGGTAACATCTTAATATGGCACAAGAAAGAAGACTACAGAAACCACTTTGAGCTTTTCTGTGTGGATGTGGTGTCTGTAACATTGCATGCTGGTCTGGCTTAGAGGAAGCGGTGTAGTCAGAGTGGGTGGTGTGGGAGTACATATCATTGTACAGGTCAAACAGTCACTGCCAGTAGGTACACACCACACACACACACACACACACACACACACACACACACACACACACACACACACACACACACACACACACACACACACACACACACACACACACACACACACACACACACACACACACACACACACACACACACACACACACACACACACACACACACACACACACACACACACACACACACACACCTTTAAATTGTATAGTGTTTATCTGTTAATATATATTTTGTAGTAGTTTTTGAAATAGAATTAAATCGTCTGAGTACTTTGCACTTTTCTAGTTGCATGCATGTACCCTACTATTAATTCCATATTATTCAATTGCACACCGGAAATAAACCTGCAATACATAGTACACAATTTGATGTACGTAGTGGATACAACAGTGCAAATATTGATCAACGCACAATCCAGTTACCAATGTGCACTCAAAAAACATTTCAAGAAAATTAGAAATTTGTATAACCGCAGAGAATAGCAATTATAAATCACTTAACCTGCGGTCGAATTTATTTGAAGTCGCTTTGTGTCGAGAAAACAACGTTCAGCAGACGACGTTCAAAACTGAGGCCTCCTTTGAATGAACGGTGCACGTTACTGCTCGAAAGGTGCGCAGAAAGACAGCACTTCGCTTATGTCAAAATCGCCGTTGTAACATGTCCACTAAGTCTAACTACCGACAATCAAAGTTCGCGCCGTTAGCCTCGTTACCGCAGCACCTTCGCTCCAGCGGCTATGTCCAACAGCGTCCAAAAAATAATTAGCCCGGTGCGGGTAACCTACAGCTAAGCTAGCACTTTAGTGCTTCTTCATTATAAGAAGGGAAAGTGACTATTAGTAACGACTGTACTGGTATCTAGCAGCAACTGGTCAATGCAAATGCAACTCAATTGACTAGTGTACGGTTGAGAGTACATGTAGTGTCAGCACAGTATACTATGATACGAGACTGATTACACACGCGAACTAAACAAAGTAATGGCTAATCAGGATCTCCAGCAGTGTCAACACGCATGCAATGCTAAAAAAGTGCCACAATGACAGGAGTTCAGCCCAACAACTACGATGAACTACACAATCTGTTTGCAATCAATGCAACATCGGTCACTTTTTCTTAGAAACCAAACTCTTCATCCTCATTTTGCGAGGTGTGCAGTATGATTCATTGTCTGCCGCACTACTACGTTGCACTGCATGAGACTGAGCTTGCATGTACATGAAATTACCACCAGCACGATATGCATGATGGCTACTGAGCTGTTCACGACTCTTGCTTAGATCAGCAAGTAGATACTGACTTTGACTTTCATCTTTCGTACAAGAATCAGTGATCACAGCAGTTGCCTACAACAACAGAGTTTCATAAAAATATCAAAAGATATAACTGAAGCAACTCACTGTATTAGTAGGTTTCTTTTTATATTTATTACAAATTAGAAACTTAACTTCACAACGGTGGAATGCGATTCTACTTGTAGGAATAAATGCTCTATACTATTATAATATTACTGTACAAGCGAATGGCATGAGTGCAATGATAAACCAGTTTCGCATCCAGAAAGCAAAAGTTACTGTACTCTATTGGTACTGCACGTGTTTGACATATTATGATAGCAAGTGTGCCTCCACGTCCACACACTTGACCAGCAACTGCCCATCCACATGACAAATGGTTAAGGGATATACGAAATAGTCACTTGATCGTAAACTATTAAAACACATGCAAACTAAATCACAAGTCACATCTAATTCCTGATACACACACACACACACACACACACACACACACACACACACACACACACACACACACACACACACACACACACACACACACACACACACACACACACACACACACACACACACACACACACACACACACACACACACACACACACACACACACACACACACACAAATACAGTAACATGCACACATGCAGAAACCACAAAACAAACAAACAACAACATTAGTTCAAACAACCTACAGCCTACCTTGGCAATGACTGCTCTAGCTTCTTCTAACTTGTTGCCATCAGCCAATTCGGTGGCACGTTTCATGGCCTCAGCGGCTATAACTCTGTTCCGCTGTAGGTCAATTGTAGGCTTGGACTGTACAGATCCAGCAGGAACATCAGCTGGTCTCCTCACACAGATACTAGTTGTATTTTTCTCCATCATGCTTGTTATAGCATTGAAATATGACAACTCTGCTTCAAGGACAACTTCTGGTTCTGGTTGAGGAGCTTGCAACTGAGGCAGTTGCAACTGAATGACAATATCACGTTGTTCTTCAGATTGCACATCTCCAATTTTGACTTCACACTTGTGTAGTGTTTGAGGTCAGTTAATGTCATTAAGTGAGGACACGCCCTTGCGGCTACTACTATCTATTACTTAGGTTTCTAGCCCTGCCACTTGTATTCAGTTCTGTTCTAGCCTTGGTACAGTACAGTACGGAAAGCTACTCGTACGTAGCACGTTGTCTACTCGGTCCTCAGACTACACATTTCACATTGGCGACGAGGTGAACTATGGCTACGAACAGGGACTCAGAGCGCCGACCTATCGAAACTCTCGATATCACAGGCCCCGCACACATTGTTGCAGAACGATGGCGGAAGTGGAAGAGGAGCTTCCAATATTACATAGAAGGTCAAGGCATCACCGATCACTCTCGTCAACGCAGTCTCCTGTTACACTACGCAGGTACAGCTGTGCAGGACATACACGAGAGCCTCACAGAAGCCGCAGTTACAGACGATAATACGGCATTTTCTCGTACTGTGGATGCCCTTGACACATATTTCCAGTGCGCGCCCAACACGCCCTACGAGCGCCATACCTTTCGTCAGATGAGACAGAACGATGATGAGTCAGTAGACCAGTTTGCGTCCCGTCTCCGCATGCAGGCAAAACACTGCAATTTTCAAGATGAAGACGACCAACTTCGAGATCAGCTGATCGAACACATCCGTGATGCTCGACTCCGCCGCAAATTACTTGAAACTGTCGATATACAACTGCGAGACGTCTTGAAGACAGCACGTGTTTGGGAGTCAGTTGACCAACAAGCAAGAGGAATGCAGCACGCTCTCACACCTGCCGCCGTAACCAATGCCAGTGGAAAAAAGCCAGACGACATTGCAGCTGTCCGATACCGCAGACAATTGCCAAAAGGTCAAGCAAAAACCCACAGCGACGCCCCAGCATGCACACATTGTGGTCGATCAGGACACTATGCACGCTCTGAAGCTTGTCCAGCACGTGGGAAGACTTGTAACAAGTGTCACAAGCGCAACCACTTTGCGTCACAGTGCCGCAGTCAAGGAGTTTCCGCGTCATCTTCGGGCTCACCGCAACGTCGCGGTACCAACCACGCCTCCGACCGCAGACAGACACACAGACCACCTGCTCGCCGCAGTGACCGCGCTCATCAAGTCACCGCATCTTCCCAACCGGATTCTGGAGAAGATGAGGATGAGTCATTCGCCTTTACGATTGGTGATTACGACGGCCAAATGTCAAAGCAGCTGTCAACTTCAACACCAACAACCATGATTAGTTTGAACGGCGTTACCACACAAGCACTAATCGACTCTGGAGCTTCTTGCAATATTATGGGTGACGATCTCTTTCACAAACTCTGTTCACAAGGCCTGAACGTAACGCTACGAGTAACGAGCAAGACGCTGTACGCTTACGCCTCACGTCAACCACTTGACGTCGTTGGTCAGTTCACGGCCAACGCTACGATACACGGAAGAACAACGCCCACCGAATTTGTGGTAATTCGGTCGAAGGGGCAGCTTCTCCTCGGCAGGAAATCAGCTCAACAGTTTGGAGTACTGCGGTTGAAACCTGAGCGACCGCACACCGCACACACGGTCAACACGTCTGGTGATCAGTTCCGGGTCGACATCGAACAGCGATACCCGCAGCTCTTTCACGGTGTCGGCAAGTTGGATGGCTACCAAGCGCATATTCACATTGATCCGCAGGTCAGACCAGTCGCACAAAAGCCACGACGGATTCCTTTCGCACTTAGAAAGCCTGTTTCGGACAGATTGGAAGAACTCCTTACGAAGGACATTATCGAGAAAGTCGACGGTCCTACGTCATGGGTTAGTCCAGTTGTCGTCGCGCCGAAGGCGTCCGGAGAAATACGCCTATGTGTTGACATGCGCCGTGCGAACGAGGCAATTATCCGTGAACGTTACCCAATTCCAACGGTTGATGAAATTCTACAAGCACTGAACGGCAGCACTGTCTTTTCAAAGCTTGATCTTCGATGGGGATTTCACCAGGTCGAGCTTGACGAGGCGTCACGTGATATCACTACATTCGCTGTCAACGACGGTCTCTACCGCTACAAACGCATGATGTTTGGCATCACATCGGCGCCAGAGAAGTACCAACACATTGTCAGCCAACTTTTGACCGATTGTCCGGGTGCACTGAATATTGCGGACGATCTCATTGTCTACGGGCCAGACCAAGGGACACATGACGCTAACCTGTTCCGAGTACTCGATCGCCTTCGAGAATGTGGTCTCACCCTCAACCTACAGAAGTGTTGGTTTCGCAGAACTAAAGTCGAGTTTTATGGCCTACAGCTGTCAGGACAGGGAGTAGAGCCATCCAAGGACAAAATTCAGGCAATCATCGATGCACCACGCCCAAGTACCGCAGCAGAACTACGCAGCTTTCTTGGGATCGTGGGATTCAGCGCTCGATTCCTACCCGACCTCTCCACGACTGCAGAGCCTCTACGCCGAATCACACACAGAAACAATTCTTTCACGTGGACCGACGAGCAAGAGCGAGCTTTCACGAAACTAAAGAAACAGCTTGCTAAAGCCACCGCACTCGCGTACTTCGACCACACTGCACGTACACAGGTCATCGCAGACGCCAGCCCTGTTGGTCTCGGAGCAGTTCTCGTACAACAACAACCTAACGGTTCGTCTCGTGCAATCTGCTATGCCAGCCGCACGCTCACCAGTGTCGAACGCCGCTACAGTCAGACGGAGAAGGAAGCTTTAGGTCTTGTTTGGGCTTGTGAACGTTTTCACCAGTACCTGTACGGCACAACTTTTGACCTTGTCACCGATCACAAACCTCTCCAAGTGATATACTCTCAATCGTCAAAGCCATCTGCACGCATCGAACGATGGGTTCTTCGACTCCAGGCGTACACTTTCAAAGTAAAGTACGTCACCGGACCAAACAACATTGCTGACGCCTTGTCACGTTTACCGACCACCAGGATCGACGACGCAGTGGACACAGGTGATACTGAAGAGTCAGTCCACATAGTTACGCAGTGTACCGCTCCGTGTGCTATAGCAATAAAGGACATTGAAACCGCTTCAGCTAGTGATGATGAGCTACAGACCATCCGCCGATGCATAAGCACCAACGACTGGACACATCTCCCTCACAAGTTCATGCCGGTTCGCCACGAACTTACAGCTATCGGTCAAGTCGTTCTTCGCGGTACCAGGATAGTACCTCCTTCATGCTACCGTGACCGCATCCTGGAGTTAGCTCATGAAGGCCATCAAGGAATAGTAAAGACGAAGCCGGTATGCGAAAGGAAGGAAAGAGATGAGGACGTTGAGATATCAGCAGGCAGCAGTGAAAGTGCAAACACCGACAGCAACACCCAGGCAGATACTGGAGACCAAGCTGCAGCCACGACCCCGACACAAGACATGTCTGAGCCAGAGACACAACAATCAGAACGACCGAAGCGAACTATAGTCCCTCCTGCGCGATTTAAATCGTTTGTGACTTCGTTTCGTTAGTTTGTATACGTTCAATTTGTTCTCCGTATTGTTTATCTAAAGGAAGGGAGGGAAATGTAGTGTTTGAGGTCAGTTAATGTCATTAAGTGAGGACACGCCCTTGCGGCTACTACTATCTATTACTTAGGTTTCTAGCCCTGCCACTTGTATTCAGTTCTGTTCTAGCCTTGGTACAGTACAGTACGGAAAGCTACTCGTACGTAGCACGTTGTCTACTCGGTCCTCAGACTACACATTTCACAACTTGGTTGAAGAATCAGACAGTGCTCCTGCTCGGCGGTGGTGCACTTTGGTAATATGAGTTCCATTTTTAGTAGCAATTGTCAACGTTACATTCTGACCAACTGTACTAAGCAGTCCTCCAAGACAATCAGCAAAGGCTTCTGGAATCTTCTCGTTGTTATCGATAAAGTAGTACATGCCTTGTCCTTTCTCACTGATTGCTTCCAAAAGGCTAGCTAAGTGATCAGAGCCAAAGCCAAAGGTATGGACAATAGCAGCAACTTCTTCAGCATTTCCAGCTGAGCTGGCGTTTTCTTCACTATCTAGAAGACGAGAAATGCCTCTCTGAACACTAGCCAATATTCCACCTGACCATCCGCCTTGTCCCCTTCCTGCCCTTGTCATTCTCCTCAGAATATCAGGTTGCGCAGTGACTCCCCGATTAGCCATTCCATCCGTCATTAGAAGAACTGACAACACGTCTTTCTTGTTTGTGCCAAGTTGTTCAATGTATTCTAAACCTCTTTCTAGCCCACCACTGAGATTAGTTGAAGACCCATCTTTAAGTTTGTCAATAACTGCATGAGCTTGAGACTTCCCTTTTTGATTCATGACCTTGAGACGTAAATCATCATACACGCTAGTGTCATATGACACAATGCCAAGACGATCGGTGTCCTTCACTATCAAGTCATAAACACAGACTGTCAGTTCACACCAATTCCATATCACAAACACAAATCTGTCTTTCAAATCCAAGTGTAATTATGCTTGAAATTACTGTCAAAGCTGTGTGTCTGCTCCAATATGTCAAGCTCATTTTCAAGAAAACAATTTAAAGCCAAATTTGTACATATTCTGCAAACTCATAACAGCATTGCAGACAAAACTTCAGCAGATCATAACTACCACACGATATGTTATATCATTTATATACATACACCTAGTGACCACCATGATAGCAAGTGTACTAGAAAATGTTCAGCAAAGAAATTAGAATTGGCTCAAAAGATGTTGTAATTATACAGACAGAAAACGTGACAGTAAAAGAATTAGTTTGCAGTTTTAGAAACATAAGCTCTGTGTCCAGGACCTTCTTGTACAAAAACTGAGATACCGTAAACGTAATTATTTGTGTGAGCCTAAAATTGTGCAGTTTCTGGATATGTAACAATCTGTCCAAACTGTACTTGTGCATTTATGCCAGACTGCTTCATTAGCGACCACTTTTGTGCAAATCTAACCATGCAGTTGAAGGAGACAGCACAAATCGCATGAACTAATCTCCCCCATAAATAAGTTCTTTCATGGTATTATAATGTCCACAAAATAAGCAAGCAAACAAATGAACAGACAGACTCAGAAAAGCTTCTTACGACTATACCACCAGCCAACTAGCTCATTAATTGTGTTGCAATAATTTTCATATTGCACTGCAAAAATAAAATAAATCTCATATTGCAGTGCAGCATTGCCTCTGCTACTGCCATCTTATTCTTCGAGTTCATTAGTATCTTACAACAACTGGTACTTCTACCCATGGATACTCTGAATCAAGCAGAGGTAGAGTCCAAGAAAGCAACAATTTAATATTACATACAAAAACTTGTCCTGTACCTTAATTAGGACCGACATAGTATCTACTAAGTGCACAACGTATGCATTGCATGCAGCTGCATTGCAGTTAAAATCACATTTTACTTTAATGAAGAAGGGCTGGTGATCACAATGTACTTGCCAATATACGATATTCACTTTAGTCAAAATTCAGATCAAAATGCATTATCAATATTTTCATGATAACACTAGCTTGTACAGAACCAGTAACAAACTCAATTGACCAGTTTTCAGTTGTCAAAGCAGTATGCTGACTGCCGTGTTTGGTAGTAACCATATGTGGGATATAGCATGTGCTATAATGACTTAGTAATGCCAAAATTGCTTTGCTTGACATTCCTGGGGCGAAATAAGCTACCATTCTACAGGAAGTACAACAACGCTTCAAAGCTTCATAGATAGCTTTTCTTGTAGGCACCCATTCGGTTGTTAGGATAGAACACCGTGTAGAATGATACTTAGTGCAAGTCAAACATATTATTTATTTTTTTAATAAAAGTAGTTTGACAAACACAATTAACTCAAAGAGTGCACCACACAGATTCGGAAAGTTGCCAGGCATGCAGACAAGGGTGTGTTTTAAAACTGAATATGTTTACTATCATACTACCTGAAACCAACTGAAAGCAATCAATTTCGGTCAAAATTCACTCTACATATTTCATGATGAAACTATAGCGTGTATTGAGGAGCAAACCACTTCTTATTAGGTATCGTCAATGTCCGAAAGGAGCCCATCCGATTAACAGCCTGAGATGGTTAAACAGCAAAATTGCGCTTGTTAAAATCTGATTAAGTTAAGCACCTATCCAAACAAACGTCTTGCTAAGGCGAACACCCTAGTGTAGATTGAAAACGTCATGTGCAGTAAACTACATCAATGTCAGTGTTAATTATCTTCACCAGAAGGTTATGTTAATTGACATTCATTTGCCTGTTTGTTTGCAGACAGCATTACTAAAAAATGTGCAAATGAATTTTGATAATATATATATATATATATAGAGAGAGAGAGAGAGAGAGAGAGAGAGAGAGAGAGGATGACAGAACTTTAATAGAGGAACAACTGATTAAGTTCAAGAATTAATCCAAATTATGATCCCCATTTGAGAGTCAGCTCTGCTTTTAGCTTTGTGCTGAGAAGAGTAAGATGACTTTCGATTTTGCTCCTGCACACCCATATCATATCCGTGACACGGTAACTCGTGGTTGACTCAATCGGCATGTTGCCAACCGTCACAACTCCGTAAATGTTCAACCCACGTACTCGGTGTCACAGAATATCGACCAAAACTCTAGTATATTTATCCAAGATGCAAATAATTTATGCTAGTGCATTTTATCTCACTGGTTAACTGCTTTATCCTAACCTGTATATTTAGCACAATTTAGGCTCTTCTTCTCCCAGGATAATTAATTAAAAATAATTAAGGGTAGATATAATATCCTAGTGCATATTCTATTTGTTGCATGCAGGCTCCAGGTCTCCAAGAGTAAAATATCCTAGAATGTCTTTAACTGTAAAGAATACAAGATCTTAGTAGCAAATATCTAGGGTATATACAGTAGGATGCAATGCATTAGAATATTAATATCCACTCAGAACAACTTTAGTCCTAATCCTACGTTCAATGCTAATGCTAACCCTAACCCTAACCCTGACCCTAACCTTACTCCTAACGTTAAACCTAGAATAAATGCTCTGAATAAAAGCTAACTTAACACTGTTCAATTTAGCAATATCAATTAAATGAGAGCATAAAACATCCTATAATAGTTTATCTGGGGGGAGTTTAAAACATCCTAGAATATTGTATTCAGGTAGAACGAAAATGTTTGTCACATGAGAATAAAACATTCAAGGGTGTTTTATCTGGAAGATGGCAAATTCTACTTTGGAAAATCTGGGTGGATGCTTTGTACATTCTAACTGGAAAGCGGTCAATCCTAATCAAAATTAACTATAAAAATTTTCAAGATGAGACTAGCTTGTACAGTCTACGGAAACACCTCTCGCACTATCTTCCAATGAAGACCTGGATAAGCCCTATCGTCTATAATGCCCTGTCCCGTTATATAAGTACCTGGCGAAGCCACCTACTTCACAGGTGATGAACGTACTCAGTAGAGCCTTTATTCGTCAATTGCTGTTCTTGGTAGTGAGGAAGCCTAGAGGTGTCAATTTGACTACAGGGTGTGTCAGACAGCTTGCCTTCCTGGGAAGACAGCGTAAGTTGAGGTGATTTGTCGCTGTGGTGACCTTAGTGCCTTCCTTTGTCCATTTCGTCCACGGAAAGTCCCAGGCCACCAACGCAGTGTTGATAACCCTACAGTAGCATATTCCTTCATTGATCGTTTAAAAGAGTTCAAGCATGACTCTTCTCTTCTAGCGCACAGAATAGGATGAGGAACACGGCGCTTAGCGACCGGAAGTTCGTGCTTTTCAAGTGGTTGCTATTGCTTGTGATTCATCGTTTTCAAAGTATTCACAATTTTTTCGAAGTCTGTAAGCATTATAGCATGCTGTTGTGGCATCGCTTGGTGACGATTTCAGATACTTGCGAGATAATTTATTGAGGCTTGAAATCACGGTATGATGCAGGAGCCAAACTTTTGAGCCACTCCTGCATTTTGCTAAGAAATAAACACCTACTAGTAAAAACTAGTAGTTAGGGCTCTCTTAGTGCTGCTAAGATGTAAATCTTTTGATACC
Source organism: Corticium candelabrum (assembly GCF_963422355.1). Classification (NCBI taxonomy): domain Eukaryota; kingdom Metazoa; phylum Porifera; class Homoscleromorpha; order Homosclerophorida; family Plakinidae; genus Corticium; species Corticium candelabrum. The sequence goes on along the minus strand of NC_085087.1, from coordinate 7,475,469 downwards.
ACTGGTTGTTTAGAATTCTCGTCCTCTGGTAGTGTCTAGGGTACTCAACAATATCTGCATTTTGCCTGGCATGCCAACATAGTAGGCTAGGCAAATATGTTCCAGACAGTGTAGTATCATAATTTACTTCAATCTTCATATCCTTGTGCTGGTTTCTCGTTGTGGATGGCGTGAGTTACGTATGAGACACTTTTCGGAGTCTTCTAGTTAGCAGTGTAGCTACGTCAGTGGCGTAGCGTCCAGTCCGACCGGTCCGGCCATGGCCGGACCGGTTTTTGAAATATGCACTTTCGCCAGACGCTCAATGGCATCAACTTCCGTTTTAAGGGTATAGCCGATTAAATAAGTAATATATTTCTGCTCATGCAGTACTTTGTGCGTCGGCCTTGCGTTCTCCAGACGTCAGTTGAAGGTACTGTACAGGCTCGGAGACCCAGCCGATGCAAGGCTAAGATGTGTGCAGGTAATGCACGGAGGTCCGAGGCCGCTAAAAAAACCCGTTCATCTCAGAGCCGCCGCATCTATAATCAGGAGCAGACCTGTGAGATTAGGAGTCTAGCAAGTTGTCGAAGTAGTTGTCTGTCTTAAAGTTGTCCCGCCCATCTACTAGCGTGCGCTACATTGTCCAGCCCACTAGCGCGCGCTAGGCCGGACCGGTTTTCATTTACTTCCTACGCCCCTGTACGTGGCCATCACCCCACCCCCAAATAGGTCCTGGTCATCAAATCGTCCTGGAACAGCCACTTGACGCACATGGTCAAGGTTTGGGACTTAGCTAATTAGAGAAACCATAGACCACTGTCAAACAAACCGAACTTCTGGAGATAAAAGACTTAGTAACAAACCACTACCACTATCAATTCCCCAATTCATTCATTCACGTGATTACATTTCATACCCACCACGCCAATAATTAGTCACGTGACTAGCTTTGGGTATCACTTCCTGTGGGGTGTATCATGGTATGTCTGCAGCCATGTGCCAACAAACAATTCAATGAACACCATCCAGCCCTTCTAGCTAGCCACTACTACGTAATGACACTTGGCAAACTTGTTCATGGCGATATGCCCCACTCTGGTTCTCTAATTACAAGGCAACAACGTTGTAGGCCCCTATACAAGTGCAGGCACGCACAGTTGCCACGGTCAACACTGTACAGTGCCGCACTCTATTACGAGGCCTTCTTTACCATGCAATCGTCTATTTATCACGACTGACATTGATCAACGACGAAATGAAGGGTCTCCCTCACGAGAGAAATTTTCTCCCCCGACATACTGCCGCTCTTGTCGACAACGGCCACGAGGTCGATGCTTGCTCGCTCGCTCGGTTCGTACACAGGGGCTTTGAGGCTCACCATCGACCAACATTCTGCAGCACTGTCGAACGGATAAGCGTCCTGCTCGGCTTCGCTGCTCAGCACGATCTTCTCACACTTCGGCGCCGGCGCTGGGGCTGCAGCTGCAGGGGCAGCGTCGTCGCTAGCAGAGCGTTCGTCGGTCGTCGAGTCCATTTCGTAGTCTTCTAGTAAAGAATGCGGGACGGCCTACACTAGGAAATAAATAGGGGAGATGAAATGCTTACTCTGCAACACGCACGCAAAAAATTCACGTGGGGGTTACGACGTAGGCGTTTAATTAGTAGGGCAATGAGAAAGAAGGTGCTGTACAGTAGTCTCGCGTAGCCAAACCCCTCCCCTTTTTAATATCTACCGGCGGGGAAGTGTTTGGTAAAATTGCACACAAGCAGTGGTGCCAAGCATACGCCCACGTCTTTCCAACTAGTAATTAGATGAAGGTTAAGTGAACTGGCAGCATACTTTAACAATTGAAAAAATCTTTAAAGTTATCATAGCTGCAGAATCATGTGTAATAACAAGGTCTTTTCATCATTATCCTGAATTGCCTCAACTCTTCAAGTCCCTTCCATCTTGATGCAGTTCTGCTTTTCCTTCAATTTCAGCTGCAGCCCATCAGCTTCATCTAGCCTCGAACTTCCAGACCAGAGAGCGCGAGGCGCAATCATCATCATGCACAGTCACAACTCAAGATGAAATCATGTATTTCTTTGCTACCGCTCAGTAAGTAAGAATACCACTAGACTTGTCTAATTCCTCTTCACGTCGGTCATTCCCTAGACGACGCACATTCTAGAAAGGTGCAAACCAAATCATTTGGTAAGTGCGTTTAGACCACATGCACACAGAACACATATCATCGATATCGTACTTAGTACTACTACTGTACGCAAGTTTGTACCCACAGTTTACGTCTGTCAAGTCCCAATGTTACATCAACACTCAAAATGACGCGGCAGAGTCACGACAGAGATCAGAAAATCTAGCCTCGTACCAGACCCTCTCGCGCCGTCGTGCCCGGTTCCCATATAGCACACTAACGCCGGAAAGTTGTCGTGTTATACGGGAACCGGGCACGACGGCGCGAAAGGGTCTGGTACGAGGCTAAGAAAATCTTCAAAGGGATTGTTCATGTCTGCCCATAACACACAAGAACCGGGTCCTAGTGACGCCTTACCTAATTCGATGCATCGCTATAGGCGCTAGTAAAAGTTCGAAAAGAAAACTTGTTGCTTTCGCTCTAGACTCACGTGGTTAACAAACGCCAAGACATAAAACTAGCCTCGACGTCAGGCCATCTCCTGACGTTGGAGGTAACGCGCGCGATGAAACATCGTAACCGGAGATAAAGTTGCATTGTTAATTTAGTAGGATAGGGTCTTCATTTACCTAGAGTTGTGGTGGTCAAGTTTCTCTTCTTGTGACATAAAGTCGTGAAGTTCCTGATCTCGTCACAAGAAGTGAGTGACTAGAAGTACGAGTAAAGCTAAAGTATCTAGCTAGACTCTGGGGCTGTCAAGTTTGTCTTTCGACGGTCTGATCACCACATTCAGCAGCAGGTATCATCTATCTAGTCTACCGCAAGCATCGCACGCTTTTACGTAGCATGCAGAGTCTGGCGTAGATAGCAAAACTCTTTTTCTCTCTTTCTCATCAAGATACACTGTGGTGAGTTTGCAGTGCTACAGTGACGGCACGTGGCGTTGCGTCGAGTCGAAACTGTCTTCTTTGACACGACGCGACGCGAGGTGTATTGTAAACCAGCCCGTCAAAGGAGACCGTTTTCGACGCGACGCGACGTGTTGGCTAGGATTTTTTCTATTCCCGCTCGGTGCGTCGCGTCGCGTCAGAAACGGCCTCCTTTGACGTGACGCGAGGTGTATTGTGAATCAGGCTGAGCATACTAGCTGACACAGTTGATGGCTATTTTTAGAAAAAACATTTACATATGGGAAGGGCGGAACGTCGCTTCTCATCTCTATTTTGCTTTTATATGCAGCATTTCTTTTGCCGATTGCACGCAAAATAAGATGACTACGCTCGTTCGTCAATTGTTCGACGTCAAAATTTACAAAAGGTTAGATGACATTTGATAAATAGCTAGTATATTTGTTTGTGTAACTTTGCTGTCACAATGACATAAATAATGTCGTAATGATAGAGTCTAAGACTTGCTCTTTTGAAATTAGAGATTTGTGTGTTTTTGTGACTGCAGATTGACGCCTACTATATTTGTTGTTTGACTGTAGAGAACTGTTATTACAAAGAGAAATCGCTAGGGCGAAAAGAAAAATATCTTACTTAGCACAACGTATAGACGTAATTAGCATTCAGAGTAAAGCCAAAGCTGTCAAAAGAAAGACAAAGTGTTTGAGAAGATTACTCAAAAGGGCAAAGGTCTGAACTTGATATAAATTTTATAATTTTTGAAATTTTGTGTGTGTTGTGTGTGTGTGTGTGTGTGTGTGTGTGTGTGTGTGTGTGTCTGTGTGTGTGTCTGTGTGTCTGTGTGTCTGTGTGTCTGTGTCTGTGTCTGTGTCTGTGTGTCTGTGTCTGTGTCTGTGTCTGTGACTGTGTCTGTGTCTGTGTCTGTGTCAGTGTCTGTGTCTGTGTCAGTGTCTGTGTCTGTGTCTGTGTCTGTGTCTGTGTCTGTGTGTCTGTGTCTGTGTCTGTGTCTGTGTGTCTGTGTGTCTGTGTCGGTGTCTGTGTCTGTGACTGTGTCTGTGTCTGTGTCTGTGTCAGTGTCTGTGTCTGTGTCAGTGTCTGTGTCTGTGTCTGTGTCTGTGTCTGTGTCTGTGTCTGTGTCTGTGTGTGTTTGTCCGTGTGTGTGTGTGTGTGTGTGTGTGTGTGTGTGTGTGTGTGTGTGTGTTTGTGCGTGTGCGTGTGTGTGTGTGTGTGTGTGCGTGTGTGTGTGTGTTTGTGCGTGCGTGCGTGCGTGCGTGTGTGTGTGATGAATATAATTTTAATACATTCTTTGGCGTTTTTTTGTTCTAGCTGGTACCAACTTGTTTACTACAATTCTGGAAGAACCGATTAGAGAAGAGGACATGGAAACGATTGCTTCTGCAGTCAGC
>NC_085087.1:7451035-7463535 GCF_963422355.1 Corticium candelabrum | reverse complement strand
ATAAAGCTGACTAGCCATCACTTAGATAATTGGATTTCGCACTGCACTTAACGCGCGCTAAAAAGTTGGGAGGCGGAGCCATTTACTAATTGGACGTTTTGAGCTTCTTTTAAGCCTCTTTATACAGTACATTAATACGCAAATACATATTTATATTTAATTAAACCTGTGATTCTAGAATTTGAGAACAAAATACTATCAAGAGGTAGAAATAGTACACGACCCTCAAGGTTGAGTCACTCAGTACTGTTTGCTTCTTTACTTAGACGTACGCAGGTATGCTACAGAATATATTCAATCTCAATTTTAAGGAGTGCTAGAAAAGTGGGAAGTACCACCCATGAATACAGTGAGCAAGACTCTGTCTATAATGGACGAAAAAAGTGACGAATCACGAGCAGTCATTGAAAGTTATTAAGTATGATGTGTGTGTGTGTGTGTGTGTGTGTGTGTGTGTGTGTGTGTGTGTGTGTGTGTGTGTGTCTGTCTGTCTGTCTGCGTGCGTACGTGCGTGTGTGCGTGTGTGTGTGTGTGTGTGTGTGTGTGTGTGTGTGTGTGTGTGTGTGTGTGTGTGTGTGTGTGTGTGTGGTATGGAAGTATGATGTGGCGGAAAGGATCTGGCTACGTGAGACTAACACGTGCCGTGGTCTAGATCACAGCTCGAAGCTCAGACGGCTCTAATGCAAAAACTCGTTTCTCAGATGCAACAATTGCATGAAGATGTTACCGGAAGATGTCACCGGAAGTTCCCCCCCCCGCAAGTGTGATGCGACGGTAGGGTCTGGCCACGCAAGACCAGGGTTTTACTGACTGTTCAAATTTTGTTATTAGATACTAGAGCCTGCTGATTATTGATTTTTGTCATAGTTGTACGTAATTCTAGATCTGTCTTTGATTATACAAATTCCTAGTGAAATACAACAAGCAATTTTAGGAATTTTTGCACGCATTTTTTGTGTTTTGGTCCAAAGCTTTCCAGTTCTCACCGACAGATAGTTGGACCAATTGATAGCAATGATAATTGGGCTTTTGTAATTAAATGCAATTTGTATACCTAAACTAGATATTACCTATTCATATCAATGATATGTGGGGTCTTGCAATTAAATGCAATTTCTATACATAAACTAAATATTTACCAATTGATAGCAATGATGTGTGGGCTTGTGTAATTAAATATAATTTGTGTAAATACAGAAACTGGACATTTACTAATTGATATCAATGATATGTGGGCTCCTGTAAATGCAAGTTGTGTAAATACAGAAACTAGAGATTTACAAATTGATAGCAATGATATGTAGACTCATGCAATTAAATGCAATTTGTATACGTAAACTAGAGATGTACCAATTGATATCAATGATATGTGGGCTTGTGTAATTAAATGTAATTTGTATGCATAAACTAGAGTTTACCAATTGATAGCAATGTAGACTCATGCAATTAAATGTAATTTGTATACATAAACTTGAGATTTACCAATTGATATTAATGATATGTGGGTTCCGCAATTAAATGCAATTTGTATACATAAATAATAGGCGTGGTCAGTACATATTTGACTTGATCATACAATGTTTGTGTTAAGTCCATCATGTGATGCTGAATCATGGGTGAGCGTCATGTGAGTCACCACCTGATGTAGCACTGATTCAACTCGTTGCAGATCGAGCAAAGGTTGGTGTGGTGTCGTTGCGTCTTCACTTTGCTGTCTAGACAGTGTTCAGAGTTTTAGAGTTTTCAAACTCTTAGTCACCTAGTCTAGCTGTTCTAGTGCTTGGCACTGAGCAAGCAGGATCAACAAAACAACAACAACAAGGACAGATGTGATAGCTAAGTGTAAATTTTATTACCTCAAACAATAACAATTTAATCAATCATTAATTAAAATAGTCATTTTGTCTTACACCGTTGTCTTAGCTCGATGACGTCACATCACCAGAGTTAACTCTCTGATTATTATTTTCGACGTGATAAATTCACATAATTAATCCAAATGCTAATTTTACCCATATAGCACACACAAATTCAAATGTACTATTATATTAATTAAAATTATTGTTGGTGGAGAATTAATTAATTATATGGTAATTATTATTATTATTATAGCGCATGTGTATATGTATACATTCCAGCGGACATGTGTCGTTCCCACAACCTGTGTAGCTGTCGTTCAACCATGGCTGCCTGTGAGCAGTCGGTGATGTTCGTGCACCCGTGATCAGCACGTGCATGTGAGTAGCTGAGTCAAGTGTGTGTGTACGTGTACGTGTGTAGTACTAGTAATGCGAACTGCAAACATGACGCATGTGCATAGGCCTACATGACGTAGGCACTCTGGTCATCGAATTGCAACGTTTCCTGTGAACAAACACATAGTATTCGAGTCGTGGATAACTTCTAAGGCTCAACAGTGTTGTAGGACACGCGCCATGGTCGAGTTGATTGGCATGCTTGTCCTGGATATCGATCACAACATGAACAATGCGCTATGTCGACTCATATGATTAATTAATTAACACTCCTCCTATTGTGATCCATGGCCAGATGATCCTCCCTGTTGTAATTGTACGTACAAAAGTTTATCCAGAAATTTGTCTACGCAAAACATTCCTAGGGAGCTGATCAGTCTGGCATGCTTGCCCGTATTGTTTTGTTATGATAATTGCATTTAGCATTCGTTGTCAACAATAGCACATCTATGTACATCTATAGCTATTGTCCTCATGTTGGCATGGATGCATGATGAAGCAAAAGCTTTCTAGTACAGAAGCAGCTGCAATTTGCTTGCTATTTATGTCTGGAGTTTGTCAACAGTGAAGCACTACGTTGTTTTGTGTCTGGACGTTGTTGGGGTAACATCTTAATATGGCACAAGAAAGAAGACAACAGAAACCACTTCGAGCTTTTCTGTGTGAATGTGGTGTCAGTGACATTGCATGCTGGTCTGGCTTAGAGGAAGCGGTGTAGTCAGAGTGGGTGGTGTGGGAGTACATATCATTGTACAGGTCAAACAGTCACTTCCAGTTGGTACACCACACACACACACACACACACACACACACACACACACACACACACACACACACACACACACACACACACACACACACACACACACACACACACACACACACACACACACACACACACACACACACACACACACACACACACACACACACACACACACACACACACACACACACACACACACACACACACACACACACACACACACACACACACACACACACACACACACACACACACACACACACACACACACACACACACACACACACACACACACACACACACACACACACACACACACACACACACACACACACACACACACACACACACACACACACACACACACCAGTTGGCTGAGTGACTACATCAACAGTCATACAGACAGACACACAGACAAACAGACAAACAGTACCTAGACCCTTTATTAATTAACTTTATTGTGGCTAATGAGTTGAGCAGTGTCAATCAGTATGTGCTTTCTCTATCTGTAAACCTACATGTTTAGCTAATTAAGCTTTGGAAACGTGATTGTGTACTTCAGACCAGACAAGTACAGTGAAACATTTGTAATGTAGTCTGTGGCCTGGTTACTAGTTTTTTCTGGTTTAGAGTACAAAACTAGAATCTAAGATCCACTCTATACGTTGGTGTTACTATTGATCTGATTACTATCTATGCAGTTCAGACCAGATGGTCGGGTTCAGACCAGATGGTTGGGTTCAGTCAGGCAGGCTCTTGCTTTGTACTGTACAGAGATTCGTCTGTAGATTTCTTACTCTTGTCTAATAAGGTATTTTTGCTGTTGTGTACATGTACAATTGTATTCTAAGGATTAGGAATAATTTGGGAAGACTTTCCCACATTGCAGGTACACTGTACTATATGACTTTACTGTGACATTTTATTAATTAATATTGCTCATAAACAATAGGGAATTGGATAGCTATATATGGCTGCTGCTTTGAGATGTGCACCCTGACAACACACACACACACACACACACACACACACACACACACACACACACACACACACACACACACACACACACACACACACACACACACACACACACACACACACACACACACACACACACACACACACACACACACACACACACACACACACACACACACACACACACACACACACACACACACACACACACACACACACACACACACACACCTGACTCATTTTATGTATAATGAGTTAGCACTACGTTGCGCATGACATTAATATATTAATTAATCACCATACAATACTACTAGTTTCCAGAACATTCTACGGTCAGTTGACTTCTGTCATTTCTCAGTTGCAGACCTACTAAACGAAGTCGTTACGTCACTTTCCCGCAAGTCTACCAACCAGTGAAAGTAAGGAAACGTGATGTCAATTACTAACAGTATCTTGAGCTGCACTACCAACTGGTAGATAGACTACAGTGTACAGTAGATATGAATGTAAATACGTGCGTTTGAAGTGACCATTCAAAGGTCATAGAACAATAATTTTAATGACAACTGTCAATCTGCAGATTTGTCTGCTAATTAATTAGCAACTGATTTGTTACATCTTTGATTGGTCAGACTCTGCCGTTATGCGAAATAATTTCCGCATGCAACTTGTCCAACATTACTCTCTAGACTACGATTCAATGACTGCATTATCCAGCGTGTATCTCTAATACTTTGAGAGACTAGCTAAACCATGTGCGGAAACGAATGGTGGCCTTACATGCAGGCTTACCTGAGGCAGACAGAGACTGATGTGTTGCACAGAACCCCGCGTTTTCTGCCCTACCGCCATTCTAGACAGTGCGCTACTGTACAGTCACTACTACTAGGCGTACTAGTAGTCAGCATGAGAAGGATGACGTGTAAGTACAGATAGCTATCAAGTGATGTCATGCGCATATTGTGGGCGGTGCACGCAAGCACAGAGAGGGACACTAATAAATGCACAACTTGCTTATTCAAATTTTCAAACACACGTTTGAAGTCGACCGAATTATTTTCCACAGCTTTAGTCGGCTCTTACGTTATTCAGAATTTTCGTAGGGCTTTGATAGTATGCGACGCCCTTGGATTTCCAGTAGCCTCGCGCGGCAACACGCATCTGCATTGCCGCTCTTCTCGTCACCTCTGAATGACTTCGATTCTGCGCTAGACGGTGAGTTTATGCTGCACGTGAACGATGTCAACGTTTGCGAGACACTGCTACGTATACCAAACGATAGCTACTCTACGACTATTGCCTTTGTTTGCCTAAAGTAATTTATATCTACACGTTCTGTTGGGATTGCTAGGCGCGCGTCTTAGCATGCGTGGGTTTCTTCCGGAAGACTGTCTGTACTGTACCATACACAACAGTCTTAGTTTATTTTCTAACTTGGTAAAGAGTTCGACCTAAACTTTTCTGTTTTGTACGTTGGTCGCTGTTTTTCCATGCTGTCGGTACGGTAGGAGGTGTAGTCATTTGCCGCTAATCATGGCGACGTTGTGACGTCATTCATCCATTTCCTGGACTCTGTATTGTAGTAGCTAACTAGATCTTGTCGTAATGGATTTGCTTTTTACTTGAGTGAATGAATGGCACATAGTGCAGTTCCCACGCCAGGCTCTTAGTTAGGTAAACAAGCACAGTGACACTTGGATACATTTGGAGACTTCCTGCATTGTTGGTCTCCATTAGGTTGGAATTGACATCAGCGGATATCCATGCACGCGTGTATAGAGTGCAAACACGGAGGTGTCCGTGCAATGACCAAATCTGGCTCTGACTGGTCAATTGACGCAAGTGATTGGAAATCATCATTCAACGGAGTTGGTCCTAGCAAGGCATTTGAGTTTGCTGGGTGTAGACAGAACTGACAAAGCTACGTGTAGTTCCTACTAGAGACTTCTGGACTTTTGAAACAAGGCAATGCATCGGAAACAGGAGACTATTTTCCTGGTCGACCCAACAAGTAGCAGTCCCTTTCGTCAGACACTAATTAATTTGCTTTCGCGTAGGCGCATGTTCGCTTTCCTTACGACAGCTTTCTCCACTTTGTCCTATTGTATAGCTTTAGCCAGTAATCCACAGGACGGTAAACAAACACCTAGGTTGGTCGGTACCAAGAAGATTGGTGGTTAGTATTTCATTATCTCATCTAATTGACGGATTTTGTAACTTTCCTTCCTTGTAACACTAGCTGAGATTTCAAAATTTTCCTAGATTAAGAGACATCATATGTCTCTATAGAGTCTTTGAATTCCACATTTTTATTTGTCCCTCTGGACAACTTTCTGTCTTAGAGTTCGGTGTCTAGATTCGAGCTATTTACTCTTTTGTGTTCTAATCTCTATAAATCTAGAAGATTTAAAGGCTCGCTTTTGTGCAATCCGCATACGTGAATGTCTCTCTCTACAAGTGAGTGCTACCTGTTGGTGTACCATCTTGAGTCTTTGGTTACCATGCGTCTTCGTTTGTAATACAAACCCCATGCATGAGTACAACACGGTTTTCTTGGTGCGTGCATGCAGCAGTAGAAAACGCCTGGAAATGAAGCGTCGTGTGACTCCAATAGTCAGGATTTCCTTGGTTCAGTCGCAATACAATCGCTTTCTGTGGGTTGTCAGACAGACAGCCTTTTCTTCTTTGTTGTGGCGCGTACCTGCGCGTGCGTGGTGTGCTCGACTCTTCTCTCGCCTTCGCAGTGCATTCGGGTTGTCGGCTGGTCGACGATGACCTCAGCGGTAGACTTGGAAACGATTTGCGTTAACTCGCGAGAATGTCGTTTGTATACAGTCAGTACTTGTTGTGACTTGTTCGACTTAAACTTGATTATTATCTAGGTGAGTTAGTTGATTGAGTTTGAGTCGTTGACAAGTTCTTCAAACTTAGTGTGCCAATTTTGCGGCTTCCTTTGCGATTTGTCTTGACTTGACTTGATGCTTCGAAGGTGACACGATTTGGTAATTGTTTCTTGTTACTCTACTGTTTCTTGCAAATGGTACTGTACACTGTATGATGACGCAATTGAAAGTAACCGTACGTGGTATGTTTGGGGGTAATTACTCTAGAGACGGAAACGTAACTAATGGATTTTCTTCGAAATAATTCCGACTCATTGGCTAGTAATGATCGATATTGACTGAGACAGGTAGAGTGTCGGTCACGTGACGATATAGAGGTACTGTACTATGTACTACTAGTAACTTGCCATATTTTTATCTGTTATTGAACAGATTGGTTTAGCTATAGTCCCGGCTGTAGCATTTCGCTTTCTTTCTTCATGTCACGGTATGGGTGCCATACAGCTAACTATTGAAAGGGCATCCATACTAGTGCTCCAAGATGTTATTTTCCTGCATTGTTGTAATTGTAGTGGGCGTGTCGAAGGTGTGTACAGTAGGTCACAGACGGACTTCCTAATTTTCTGGCGATAAAACATCAACGGAATTTTTGAAACAATTATTCCTCTGGATGGCACCCTAGTAAGAGGCCCTAGTTGCAATGAGGCCTTCAAATTGTTATATCCGGAATAATAACTTGTCCGGTTAATTGACCGGACGTCCAGATTTTAAACGGGACATTCGGATTCCTAACCAGTTAACCAATTGTACGGTTAAGTAACTACGGACATGGGCATAATTATGGAGCCACCCTGAGCATGTGACTTAGATTTAAAAATTATTGGACTTTCTCAGACACTTGTAAGTACATGCATCTACAGTGACAGCTGCAATTTTTAGTAAATTCAAAACAAGTTATAATGGTAAGGTAATGGCTCTGATTGTGCTATCCTCATATCTGAGATTGGAGCTAATGTTTGATCTGCTGAGGTTGATACATGAATGCTTCTTGCATGCTGTCAGTTCAACCAGTAAATTTGAAAGTTAATAATCAAAATCGTTTTCAAAAACTTCTAAACACTAGTATGACTTTGTTTATGTCAGAAGACATACTCAACGATTAAATAGAGACTATACGTTTCAGTTTACTTCATATTGTGAGTCTGCTCTTGTGACATCACAACATGGACGCGAGTTGGACACGGTAATGCATGAGGGTGGTGGCTAGTCTGGTCATTAATTCTCTTAATCTTTTTGTTGCTACGGGTTATCAAAACGTCCAATCAGAACAATATAAATACCCAAATAGCATGATTTGATGTAGAATCAGTGGGTCAGCAGGTGTATTCACAAGTCTTCAGTGTTCTTTTGATTTCCATGCCTCAGCTGATATGGGGGTGGCTCCATAATTATGCCCATGTCTGTAGTTGTTCGGTCTCTGCAATCCGGATGAAGAACTGATTACTACGTGACTCTCTTAATTAACCACTTTAGCAATAGTACACATCTTGACGGTAACACTAAGTCAGATATAACGACCAACAAAATATGACCGAACAACCATGAATGCATTATCCATGTAATGATCGAATGATGTATGCAAGTTATATATATATATATATATATATATATATATATATATATATATATATATTAGTTATAATTATCATTTAGCTAATTAATAATTTTCTTAGTACCTTTTCTTCTTATCTTTCGTATCTTATCTTCTTATTTTATTTTCTTAGTATCCGGTTAGTAATCGTACTGTCCGCGCTAGAGACCGGGACGATGGTTAGCAAGCAGGTTGGAACAAAATCAGCATTAGGAAAAACACTTCCGAGTGTACGCGATGCAAGACTCCTAATTAATTAATTAAACGTTTTTAAAATAATTGTCATTGCTAGAGGCGGCGGTACTAGATGGGCGCCCCAAGGCCGGTTCACATACCCTACATTGGACCAACGTAACGTAACGTTGCGTTGCGACGGTACGTTACGATACGTTCTAGTATACGTTACGTTACGTTGCAATAGGATGGTATTCTATTTCGACGTAACGGAGAGAAACATTGACCAATAGGGTTTGACCAATTCAGCAAGTGATTTCTTTAACCACTCGTATATGTCTGAAAATGGAAGAAAAGCTTAGAGAATCTGAAGCTATTAGAGGGTATCCTTCCTAGTGGCAAGTCAAAGCAAGAGCCTATAAAGGGACGTCATCGCCAAGGAAAATGCTGGCAAAGAGGTGTGTGTCTGCTGTTGCGGGAGAGATTGTTGACGACTGCATCCGCAAGTGGAAATCGCTGAGAGACAATTTTTTCGTGAATTAAAAAGGACTAGTCATGCGACTAACGGTCAGGGTACGCAAAACTATATATATATATATATATATATATATATATATATATATATATATATATATATATATATATGCTGCAACACTGATACTTGTGCCAGACCGGGTGATGTTTTCATCCTGACTTCGAACAAGGCCGTGCCACCTATTCTGATGTAACAGTCAGGAACACAATGCAACCGTCATACGTTACCCAAACAGCTTACAGTGCGGGAAATGCAGCTGGAGCTGGAGAAAGGGAAAAAGACCAACGTCATGAAGCCAATGTCGCATCAACTGGGAGTATTTTCCACCCTCTTGTGTGCGAATCTCTTGGCCTGTGGTCACCACACAGTTTGGAAGTATTTGACAGAGAGCCAGGCAGTCAGTAACATACATGAACAACTGTCGGTGAAACTCTGGCTATATAACGCCAAAAGGATATTGCATAGACTGGCTTTAGATTGTACAGACATGTTTTTGGATAATGTGTGTTAGATACCCACGTACGTGGGTTTGTGTGTGTGTGTGTGTGTGTGTGTGTGTGTGTGTGTGTGTGTGTGTGTGTGTGTGTATGATTTTGAACGAACGTATTCTGTATACTGTCTACGTTACGTTTGGTAAATGAGATTTGTGAACCGGCCAGCCTTAGTATAGCAATGTTGTAGTGTGATACGCCCAGTTAACGTTTACAATATGACGCTAACGCTGACGCTAAACTAGAAATGAATCCTACTTCAGTGTCAGCGTCAGCGTCAACATCAAAGAATGGCGCCGCCGTCGAGGCGGTCTCTTTGAAGTTGGTTGAGTGCAAGCTGACGCTACGCTATATACACTGGTGTTGCGCTCATATTGTGAACCAGTCTTTAGATGGGTGTCATTCAGTAGTGTAATGTGTGTGTGTGTGTGTGTGTGTGTGTGTGTGTGTGTGTGTGTGTGTGTGTGAGTGTGTGTGTGTGTGTTTGTGTGTGTGTGTGTGTGTGTGTGTGTGTGTGTGTGTGTGTGTGTTGGGGTTGGGGTTGGGAAAACACACGTGAGTAACACACTTTCTGTTTCTAGATTGTTTTGCTCTTATCATTGATGTCCTTGGAAGAGGCGCGCCCTAGCCAAAGTCGCTCGTCCAATCCCGGTGTGGAAGACTCGAACGCGTCATACAAGTCAGTCGAAGGAAACACAAACGATATGCAAACACTCGGTCATCTTCGTTACCGGCTAGTCGGCTTCCTCGTGCTCCAAAGCCTCTACGCATCACTAGTAAACAAGTATCAAAAATTGGAGGCCGAAAACGCAAAACTCATTCGCGCACAAAGTTCAAAAACAGAATTTAAGAAAGTAACGGATTCTAACGCGAGCGCTCGTTTCTCATCGGAGCAGCAAGAGAGTGAGGGTGCTGGAGAGGTACTGGTTTGTCGTATGTGTCGCACTATGCAAGAAACGATAACGAAATACGAGAAGAGGATTGCACATATCGAGAACAAAACGTTCAAGGGCATCGTGCAGGTATACAACTTTTGATTGTTGTAGTCAGAGACGGCGGAGCATGTCCGGCAGTTGCCTAACCATGCAATGTTCACAAAGTAGACTTTGGCAAGAAGCATGCACATTGCCCAAAACTTCCGGTCAGTGACGAGCTGATTAAATAAACTACATATTTTTAATTAAATGTTTAACATTCAACAGTATTTGACCGATTCAAATGCCTGCTCGATTTCATACAAATTTTGTTGCGGAAGTGGACAGTACAAACGAAGGCGTGTGTAACGCTGGGCTCACAATATGTTCCGCTCACCTCGACGCGGTGCGGCAAACCGTTGATTGCCGCGTTCTACCGAGCGAAGGTGCTACCGCGCTGCAGTCTTTGTTCACAAATTATAGTTTGGCTCGGTGTCTGGTTTCCTTTCCGCCGCCCCTCGAAGCATAGTAATTACCCGTATAATGATACTCATTGCGCTTGTGTTCTTGAATTCGACTTTGTTGCTACTTCGCCGTCGCAAAATGTGCAACTGGTACGTCCTCTAGATCGGAGAAGGTAGAGAGAAGAAAAAAATCGTCCGTGAATTGCGTCTTCACGATGCAGAGCCACTTTTACAGAATACAGTACCATTTTAAAGCTATCACGCTGTACCTATTGCGATAAAATACTTCGAGCAAGGATATCTCGGATAAACGTGACTACCTGATCACATGCTAGGCTACGATTGGTCAAACTTTAGCAGCAGCGAGGGGTTTACCCGCAGAGACAGAAAAGTTTTCTATCCCCTGCGGCGTGCCGCTGGCTTTTGGAGCTTGCCGTTTTTTGCCGCGCGACAATTTGTTCACAATTTGCCGTTGCCGTTTGTGTCTTATCAGCGGCGTGCCGCTTGTTGCCGCTCACCTGAACGGCACATATTGTGCAAGGCTGATTTAGACTGAGCACGTAACGTAACGTAACGTAGCGTAACACAACGTAGGGCGACGTTACGTGATGCAGGATTCTGTCAAATTCTGTTGTCGTAACGTACCGTATTTGTTTTCGTAACGTAACGTAAAATGTCAACTTCTCCCGGTTGACGTAAGTCATTAACCAATCATGGAGCAGTGCGTGTGTGTCTTTTCTGAGCATGCGCATTTTCACTGCTGTAAGATGGATACCGACGAGCTGCCTAATGACCTTGTACGCGAGTATCCGTGTTTGTAGGACGTCAAATTAAATAAAGCGATGGAAAGCTATTAGCCTTGAAAAGGACAAGCCAGTTTCTCAAACTGGACGTAACACGTAGGCAGCCATTGAAAGTTTACTTTTTGTGCCGGAAGCTTCCATGCGTGACGTCATGTACGGGACACTGAACGTATGCGAGGAGCTCAATATGGAGGCTACTTAAATGGCATGTTACGTTGCGTTACGTTACGTTACGTTACGTTACGTTGCGTTACGTGCTCAGTGTGAATCAACCTCTAAGGCCATCAGTCATGCAAGTGTGTGCCCTAGAGCTCTCTTGGTGCTACCTGCAAGCAGTGAGAGGTCTTTCTCTACAATGAGAAGACTTAGAGGGTATGATGGTCTGAACAAGCGATGCTAGATCACCTCATGGTGTAGACATTTACAGAGGACGTAGATGCTTTGGACTTGAACGTCACGGATAGTGAGTGCGTAAAAGGTAGTGAACGTCATTTCGCAACGTTTTTATCCAGCTGATGTGTTCAGAAAGTCTTTAACAAGATTTATTACCCGAGGTCCGGATATTCAGGCTAAGAGTATAGTAGACCTCTGGTTCAATGTTGTAAACATCATCTAGCTAAAAA
>NC_085087.1:7431035-7446035 GCF_963422355.1 Corticium candelabrum | reverse complement strand
CTATCGGCTCAATAACGTTCTACTCAGACAGAGAAAGATGAAGAATATAGAAAGAGGACATAATTATTAATATAATTATACTATATTTTAGTTTAAATTTAATTAATGAAAAGGATATGTAGAGTGTTTGGTTGAGTTGTGTCGGGTTGAGTTTGTTAGGTTGCTAATATCTCTTCAAATACAATGAAACGTCATTTTTCTTGGTTATTGGCTAATTACACTGCGATTTAACGTAATTGCTGTGGTGTGTGTGTGTGTGTGTGTGTGTGTGTGTGTGTGTGTGTGTGTGTGTGTGGCTTCGGCCTCCCAAACCCGTGTAGCGCCGTGTGTCTGAATGTCTGTGTGTGAACGCGCGCGCCCCAAAAATTGCTTGAGGTAACTATTGACGTTCCTACATTGCTAATGTAAACTTGAAAGCTTGAAAATTAATCTCAAAACGCGTTGCTATTTGCAGAGTGGTCGCAGATTGTGTAGAACAGCTCGTTGCATGATGCCAACCGCCTTTGCAAAGACTACCGAAAAAGTAACGTACAGCCCGCTGTGTAGTAATTGATATCGTCTAATTTACCCCTCGATCGACGATTTTTATAATAATAATAATAATTATCTGCCGATGTTGCTATTGAATGTGAGTTGTCTTGCAGAGGTAAGTCTACAGGTTTGGTCTACAGCATGATCCTTGGCGATATTGTAATTTGTTGTAAAGGTCTCAGTAGTCTGAGTACACGCCCTCTCTATCTGTCACGTGGTTTGAATTCGAGTTTGACACGTGTACAGGCACGTGATGGTGTACAGAAACATGCACATGTAGTGTATCTCACCAGATGTTACATACACAGTCTAGTTAACTTACTGTGCTCTTCGGTTTGCGATTTCTTGTACCAGAATTCGTGTAGCAGTAATAGATTTGGACTAGCCTCGTCCCCAGACTCACGTGAGCCTGGCAGTGTCCGGTTCCCGTATAACACTTCAGCCTCTCGTGAGTCTGGACTCACCGCGCCTACTTTCACACACTTACTTCACTAAGTGTCACCCACGTCACAGTCTTGGCACCCCACGTGACTAAATAGTAACTACGTCACAAACTCAATTAGCTTTTATCTATCTAATGTGTGACCCAGCAGATTGTGTATCACGCCCAAGCTTCCGAACAGCGCATACGGTGACTCTCCGCGGTGAGTGATTCACCACGTTCACGCTATCCAAATCTCAAGACGACTTCAGCATGTGGAAAGGTGAGTGTATTCCTAGCTAATTTATTGTTCTACTTGCGTAGACTGGCGAGCCTGCCAAGTCTAGTTACAGCGATCTGGACTCCACGTGTAGTTCACTCGTTGTTTCTGTGGACAAAGATGTCCTTTCCCCCTAGAATGGCCCTGGAGACTTCAAATTTACTCTCCCGAAAGTCATCATAATTGAAAACACGGAGAGCGGACTGCAATTTCATGTCAATGTGTCTCTTGTTGCCATTGCGCGCCCTACTGGCCATTAGAGTCTGTGCACTAGCTAGCAAGGGCCGTGCAGATAGCGGATGTGCGACGAAACAACGAGTGAACTACACGCGCAGTCCGGATCGCTGTAACTAGACTTGGCAAGCTCGCCAGTCTACGCGAGTAGGACAATAACTTATCTAGGAATACACTCACCTTTCCACATGCTGAAGTCGTCTTGAGATTTGGATAGCGTGAACGTGGTGAATCACTCACCCTGGAGAGTCACCATGTGCTGTTCGGAAGCTTGGGCGTGCTAGCCAATCTGCTGGGTCACACATTAGATAGATGTAAGCTAATTGAGTTTGTGACGTAGTTACTATTTAGTCACGTGGGGTGCCAAGACTGTGACGTGGGGTGACACTTAGTGAAGTGGAGTGACACTTGGTGAAGCGGGGTGACACTTGGTGAAGCGGGGTGACACTTGGTGAAGCGGGGTGACACTTGGTGAAGCGGGGTGACACTTAGTGAAGTGGAGTGACACTTGGTGAAGCGGGGTGACACTTGGTGAAGCGGGGTGACACTTGGTGAAGCGGGGTGACACTTAGTGAAGTGGAGTGACACTTGGTGAAGCGGGGTGACACTTGGTGAAGCGGGGTGACACTTGGTGAAGCGGGGTGACACTTAGTGAAGTAAGTGTGTGAAAGTAGGCGCGGTGAGTCCAGACTCACGAGAGGCTGAAAGTGTCATACGGGAACCGGACACTGCCAGGCTCACGTGAGTCTGGGGACGCGGCTAGATTTGGACCATGCAGTGTCGACGTGAGTAGACAAATATAGAACAGCTTGTGACTTCTAGATAATTATAGCTCAGCAGGGTACAGAATAGTGCACATTCAAATGCTAGAGTACATGTAAAATTTACTTAAAAGGTAATGCAGTTGTGGTTCAGTATCTAAAAACTAGATCAGATCGGGTCTTTCAAATTCGGGTTTGACTTTGAAGGTTTAAATTACACTTGAGTCATTCACGTGCTTTGCGCAGGCAGCTACCTGGTACGTACCCACACACACCAGTCTCTATTTACGCTATTATCAGCTATAATGAGTTAGTACTACATTGCACATGCCATTTATTAGTTAGCTAATTAGTATAACATAATTAGCATACAATACTAGTTTCCAGAACATTCTACCGTCACTTGAATTTTGTCATTTCTCAGTTGCAGACCTGCTAAACGAAGTCGTTGGATTACTTTCCCGCAAGTCTACTAACCAGTGGAAGTAAGGAAACGTGATGTTAATTACTATCAGTACCTTGAGCTGCACTATCAAAGGTCAAGCGAAACACAATATTCTGTGAAGGTAACAAAGCAAATACTAAACAAATGACTGATCTTCAGATACAAACACTACATCTAGCGCAAGCGCAGTCTACTTACTACAACGTCATCTAACGTGACGACTCAAGTTTACAAGTCAGTAACTCAGTTACACATGTGTAATGCATGCACCAATTCGTGCATGTGTTTAGGTGTACTCTAGAGATCTGTAGTTATACGGCTAGTTGATGTCGCAGTTTCAAGCGATCGTCTAGATAAACATCACTTTTATACAAGAACTAGATATAGAAAATCCGACGGGGAGAATCCTCGATCACTGAATCTGATGATGCCGGAAGTGACGGGAATTGTCTCTTCCCTACATTGCACCAAACTTACATTTAAGGGACGTTGTGTATTGCTCCTCAGGCTTATATATATATATATATATATATATATATATATATATATATATATATATATATATATATATATATATGTTGTCTTTTATTTAGTGGTCTAGACATCTATGTATAGTTGTACTTGAAGAAATAATATATGATTCTCTATATGTATGTATGTATGTATGTATGTATGTATGTATGTATGTATGTATGCATGTTTGTTCAAAAGCAGGTGTTAAATCCCACCAGAGACACAGAGGACACTAAAGAGAGTCATCACTGTTATCAGTGGACATGCCATCATCATCATGTATGCATGTATATATGTATGTATGTATGTGGCTCAATTGGTTAGAGTGTGCATTTGGAGATTGGCAACATCAGGGACCTTTGGGTCAGAGTTTGAGTGCGTGAGGGCCACATACATAAATTCCCTTGGGCAAAGAACTAACATATAATTGCCACTCTCCCCGGAGTGTCAGGTTCTGTCTACAGCAAGTATCTACAGCAAGCACAGCAAGAGCGAAGTACATCATGGTGACTTCTGATAGTGACTTCTGCTACGGTAGTGTTAGATTGCAGTGTTAGATTGCGGTGTTAGATTGCAGAATAGTGATTGCAGGATCTAACCTGGGCCCTAAGGGTCCTTGTAAGCAAAACAAAAAATGTATGTATGTTTGCATGTAACCAAAATGGACCAATGACGTTACATACATTGCTACTTTTTAGCCTTCCGAATTATATATTTACTAGCTGATGAGCCCATTCTTCGCCTGGGCAATTTATGTTAATTAGCACAATTTCCCGTGTATATATAATTGGGGCATCATACAATTCACTTATTGGGCGGAGAAAACACAAAATACCAGATACTATGTAGCCCTGACAGGCTGTCTAGGTGATCAAGTATTTACTTGCAGCTGTTTCGACAGTCCCGATTTAGAAGAAGCTTTCGTGATCCGTCGACGGGCACATGTGATGTGCTTCAAGCCGGCCAGCAGCTTCGTCGTCTCTTTCCTCTGCAATGTCAACTTTTGCGAACTACAGACGGACAACAACGTATAGATGTAGGGGACCTGCGAACGACACCATGCAGTTGCTATTTCAAAGTGAGAAAGGCTGCGTGCTAATTTAATTAGAAATGGACCGCAAAATTGCAGAGTTTGCGAGCCGCATGAAGAACAAACATTTTGTGACGTTACGACCTACAGACGAACACCAACACAAGGCAAAGTACAAGCAACCAGTCACCGCCACGCACGGGCACTAGTTGCTTTTCGAAGTAGAAAAGGTCGCGTGCTGTGGGAGTGAAAAGGAGCAGATAGCGGTTTGCGACCACATGTATTTACGATACGGAACAAACAATCATATGGCTGCGTCCATGGAGAACTTTTCTGTAGATATATAGACACTACAATCTAAAACCTATATTATATAGAAATGACGAAAAATGTATACTATAGGGATTTTTGTATGTATATATATTTGGATCGAAAGCGGACCTTCACAGCTGAGCAGGCGATTCGACCGAACCCACCGACCTCCCCCCAGCCTACGGGCCTGCAATGACTAGTTGAAATGTCTAGTCTCCACATGCATATGCATACACCCACGCACGCTTGCACGCGCACACACACACACACACACACACACACACACACACACACACACACACACACACACACACACACACACACACACAGCACAATCACCATGTTGCCATGTGTATTCGCAAATGTTGCAGTACTGTAGTAGCAGCATTTGTTGTTCGAGTAGTGCTTTTAGGCTGACATGCTTACATGTATGCAATGTGCAAATGTGCATGTCACATTCAAAGAGTACTATAAACCATCAATCCTACCTGTCTGGCTGTTCATATGTCTGTTTGCTTGCCTTCCGTCCATTTATCCATTTATCCGTCCGTCCGTCCGTCTGTCTGTCTGTCTGTCTGTCTGTCTGTCTGTCTGTCTGTCTGTCTGTATGTATGTATGTATGTATGTATGTATGTATGTATGTATGTATGTATGTATGTATGTATGTATGTCAATCTGTCTGTTTGTTTACATGTGCAAGCTAGAGTCAAACACATGCATGCCTTTAGCCTTTCTGATATACAACACGATTGCTAAATTTCAATGGCAAACAAGTCTGTATGATTATATAACTAACCATCAGAGTGGCTCCAGTCACAGTCAAATCATTAGGATCTCTAATGAGGAAAGTTTTTAATCCATCCGCCTGCCTCAAGATAATTTTCGGTTGACCAGTAAGAGTGTTATATATATATATATATATATATATATACATACATAACAATCTATAAATATGTAGTCTTTATGTCGATGGAGCTAGTCGTGTAGATGTAGACTTAGACAATAATAAAATATTGTCAAACTGCCACACTCTTAGACATCCACAACTATAGTGATAGACCTGAGTTTATTGTAGCAAGAAAACTATTTCAAAGCTCACAATTCTCCTCTCACAAACTTGCTGATAGAGTGTCATGATATGTATGTATATTGATTCTTTCCTCTCATCTGTCTTGAACTGTTGGTTCCACCTTGAAAGTACAATCAGCCACACCAGGACAACAGTCACCATACAAACCACAAGTAGAGTCACACGTGCAAAGAGACTTGATAGCATAGAACGTCTGTGCTCGATGTCTTAGATTCTTTCGAGCCATTCCACACGCGTATTGAACACAACTCCTAGTCTGACGGCAACACACGCTAGTCAGTTGAATATCTGAGTCGAACTCTGAGTTGGAAACACAAGACTGATCGTTGCCAGTTGAGCACACATGTACATAGAGAATAATATGTAGCAAAGCAACAAGTTGCAGCAAGAAACATGACACATGCATCATACAGCTGGCGGTGAACTGAACTGAAAAGTCTGCTACATTGTCTCATCTGTTTTAATTAAATAAGCTAATTAATTGATTCGACGCTGATGAGTCACATTATGGTCACACAGAGTTGTAGCAAAACGTCCAGTTCTCGGAGAATGACTGACACAACTGACAAGACAAAAATAGCTCGTCATAAGCAATAGTCCGACGTACTCTTGTTGATAATATTGTTACTAACTTGATAATTAGGCATGCGGCTAGTTCGAAATGGCGACAGTCCAATGTGCTAGCGTTCGGAGAAGAAAACCTGAATTCGTAAAATTAGCAATTTGACTGCATGTTCTTGACGCCAACTTACTTTCAAGTTGGGAGTGTCAAGCCCAGCTCAAAGAC
Source organism: Corticium candelabrum (assembly GCF_963422355.1). Taxonomy (NCBI): domain Eukaryota; kingdom Metazoa; phylum Porifera; class Homoscleromorpha; order Homosclerophorida; family Plakinidae; genus Corticium; species Corticium candelabrum. The sequence goes on along the minus strand of NC_085087.1, from coordinate 7,439,631 downwards.
TACCACGTGCGATACAAAGTGTAGGAATTGATTAGCGCATAGATAGATAGATAGATAGATAGATGCATGCACGTGATAGCTTGACAATAAGTTAACGCGCACGCGTCGTTCATGATGACATACGTGCTAATTAGGGCGTGAACGCGGTAGTTCAACTATTTCTCGAACATCGGAGTTTTATTACTATGTATTACTGTTTTGTCGGATGGAGCAAGCTTCCGGTAGTGTCGGTCACCTTCCGTGTTTGTATGTCCACATGTGAGTCTGACCAACAGGTACCCTGTACAGTAGGGATACATGCATGTGTGCATTTGGATTTTTAGCCTTTTTGTAGTGAGTTAGAGTGTACCACAATTCTTCTATTCTATTTTCGTTCACTAGTATTAGTCATACAGAAGAGCATATTATTGGTAAGTTAGTTTGTTATTTAGTCTTCTCTGGAGCAATTACAGATGTCAATAACTAGGGTAAATTGAAACATGAAAATACTAATGAGTCTTGAGTAAGCAATCAACATGCTGCTCTTGTCTTGGTGACTATGTCTCGTAATGCTGCCATGTCATTTGGCGCCTTCTGCAGGTAGCTTTGGTTGGTGACTTCCAAATGGCCTCGAATATTTCCACTCATTACGTATGTCTGTCCGACTTGAGGCATCTCTGGGCACAGACAGCCGTTTACATCACGGCTGATTATGTCAAGTTTTACTTGTGGGAAAAGTCTCGCCGGGAAACTAAATCTCGACTTCAGGAATTCGACTCCTGAGCGAAAACGAATGATGTTATTGGTTATTCTGGCCACAGTTCCAACGAACACTGAAATTCAAACAACAAGCATGTCAAGCATTTGATATGAGATTGAATTCTGTTCCAGTTAGTATTTTATGGTATTTTGTATCAAGTAAACGGATGCATTTCTCAATATTTTTGTAATTATTGTATGTGCCAACACGACTCACCGAACTCTTGTGTGCATATCGCACTTTTCAGTTTTGGCTTGACTGGGCATGTGCAAACCACTTGATTCGGCAATGGCTTAAATGAAACATGAACCACGTTTGAGATTTCAGACCATTGATTGTTGTCACGAGTCTTGACAGCCACAAAAACCATTTTTGCTTTCACGGGACTTGAGAATGTGACTAATTCTTTAAGGCCAGACATTTTGGGTTTGTTGATTTTAAAGCTGGATGATGATAGAAGGCTGGCAGGCATAAGTTCATGTTGTTGATTGAACTTGTCCACCAAGTCATCGAAGTTATCACTGACTCGAATGCTGTAAGCAGAAGCTAGAAACAAACACAATAATTACTAAATTGGTGTTTATAGTTAACTAATCTTGTATGTCTCATTGTCTATCCATCCATTTATCTGTTCATCAAACGGTCATGTTGTTTTTACCTTGACCATTGTCGAGGTCATCTCCTGGTGCTGTCCATGACAGCTGCACTTCATCGTTAGGTGTTACTTGACCGACCAAGTCCACGATTCGCGATGGTGGAAAAACATCTACTTCAGACAGAGGTAGGTTCTTCACCTTGAACGTTCCTGGTACCTGAATTCTTTGGAATGCTGGCAAGAGATCACCCTTTTCGCCACTTTTAGGTTCTGTGACTCTTATTATGTTGGAGTAGTCAGGTGGCAAGTCATCAGTAACATATCGAAAACCAAGACGTGCCTGCTTGACTGCCATCATGTTGTTAAAGTCCTCATTGAGGGTGAAATTTGGCTTGTTTTGGTTGTTCTGGTTAGCAACAACCCTGACACTGTAGTAGCCGTCGACAGTGAACTGTGTGAATGTTGCCGAGTATAACCCATCAAATGGCATCAAATCAGCTCCAGCTCCATTGTCTTGGAGATGAACGTGGGTGGGTGGAGCACCAGGACGTGTAACGATTGCTGTTACAACGGCATCGACAACTGGACGAGTGCCTTTCATCAGAGAAGCTGTGATGACAATAAGTTGTGGGAATGAGACATCAGTTCTAGTCAGGTGTGTGCTCAGACTGATGGCGTTTTCGGCATTTGTTGGCTTGCGTGACCAGACCTCCCATGATATAGAGATAGGAATCTTGTCTCTGTTTGATACAGTGATAGTCCATTTTCCAGGCTGTAAAAAGACAACAACATTTGACATTGTGTATGACAATATAATTGCAATTCTATTGTCATATCATGTACAGTGCTAACGGTATGACATAACTGATGTTCTCACCTGAATCCATCCTCTCACTTTCAATGTACACATCATGAAGTTTGAATTACAATAGATCGGTCCTCTAGTTTTTCTATATTTGTACACTTTCCCATTTGTTGATTTGACACTCAGCTTCAGCCTCTTGACACGAAACTTTTTTGATGACCAAAAGAGATTGAATACAGAGTCCTGACCAATGCCATCATCAAAGTCAACTGATCCACTGTAGGTAGCTTTACTATTGATAGTCACCATCTGCCGACTCAGCTGATACAGTGGATCCTCATCATTACTATCAACCTCAATTATAGTTGCAACAGCTTCCTGCAGTCCTGATGACTCATCTGACTTTTCGTCGTGAAAGAATGCCTTGCCGCCCGTTTTGTCAGAGAGAGAGCTGAGTTTCTCATCAGCTGATTCGCCAATACCAATTGTGTGGATCACGACTCCTGCTTTTTCAATGCTTTGTTGGACGTTTTCGTCATTAATGTATGGACCGTCTGTTTCAGTTCCATCTGTAGCAATCACTAGTTGCTTTTTGGCAGTACTTGCATGTTTAAGAACTTCTAGTGCTTTGAGAATGGCTGCTCCAATGCTTGTCAGTCCACCGAGGTTATCATGACTTGGCAAACTATTGATCAATTCGTTTCTGGATTTCTGGTCAGTGATTTGGACCAGATTCCGTCTAATTATGGCTTTGTTGTTGAAGAAGACAATGCCAACAAAGGATCCCTCTTTGATTTCATTAATGTATGTGCTTGCTGCTTGACGAAGGCTATCGATTCGTCCATTTAAAAACATGCTGTTGGAGATATCAAGCACAAGAACAAGTGCAGGAGCAGCGGACTTCTTGCGAACAACCTACACACCATACAATTGGAACAGTTAGAATTACGTTAACGCCCTGTGACCCATCACTTAATGCATAATCGATGCTCTCACCCTGAATGTTGGTTCGACTGACGAGATCTCACGAGGTAGATTGGCACCATTTGCAAAGTCATCAGATTCTCTCATCACTTCCCAGGAAGATTTCATATTGCAAAATCGATTGTGAGCATTGTTGGCATCACGATAGTGTTTCACTGTTGCATTGTCACTGTCATCACAAAACTCCACCACCTAATATCAAATTATTTTAGCCACAAGAGAATGACATTCAGACATCCAAAGCATCACAAAAATCTCACATCATTATAATATTGTATCCACATCATGGATGCAGAAACTCCACTAGTGTTGAATTTCCAGTCTCCAGAGGAATTTCTTGTAGCTTGAATCTACATCACAAACAACATTGACGATCTTGTTACAGCCTACTTCCGGTTTAAGAGTGAAACCTTTTCCACGCAACGAGCCGGTCTCCCATCAAAATCTGGTCCATAGAATGATTGATAATATTCATCAAAGAGGCCCCAACGGAGATGGCCCCATTCGTGGACAAGCATCTTGTGAGGTGGACTGACACTCGTCCACTACACAAATACAAGCAAGTATAGTCAATTGTGGCAAGTAGATCGGCAGTTAGTGTCATGCCAGAGAGATGTAATACTCATTGGTGCGTAATAGCAACTAAATCAAATGTCAATATTATTAGCACATAGTGACCTTACTCACCCACTCGCCTGTTATCCTTTTCGGCGTTATGTGCATGTAAAATCCTGGCTGTCCACAAACAGCTATCGACTCAACAAATGCACTGTAAAGAAATCTTGTTGACACAGCAATCTACCAAATGGTCGATGTTTTTCTTACCTGTTGCGCTCAACTCCTCCTATTACTTCAGGAGGATTGATTTTGACCTGCAAAGACAATACAAAGTCTAATGTCTGTCTACGTATCCTATGCATGTGAGCTCACTTTTGCATTGCTGTACGTTTCATAGGCCGTGGCTGCAAGATACTCAGATTTATCTTTCCACGTCTCGGGTACGACAATAGTCACTTGGTCAAAGTAAGCACGCTTTCTAGTTGCACGGTAGAGGACAGGAGAAGCATCATTGAAGAGATTCTTGATTGTTTGTACGAGGGAGGCGTCCTCCTCTACATCTCTGTTTATGCCAACCACAACGTCTCTGTATCCGTTGTTTACGAGGCGAATTCCGAAGGCACCGCTTGCAAGCAAGCAGAATAGAGGCACAACTTGATAGAGCTGCATCATCGCAATTCTGCTATCTCAATCGAATTGATAGAGAACTTGTTTAGAGTGAAGCAGTTTGTGAAGCGCAGGAGGTTTTATAGGCGAAATAGCGCTAGATTTGGATTGCACTTCGGTTGAACGCCTACTTGGCGCTAGTAAACCAAAAATCGTGTGACGTTACTTTCTTCCTGACGAAGCCGCATGAGATGGTCACAGGGTTACACTCTTATTGCGTGGGAAATGTAATTGACGAGCGACCTCTGACCGCCGAATTAACGTAATACAGCCTGCAGTAGGAAGTTCGAGCTAGTTTTATGCAGGTTCTAGCAGCAATATGGAAGAAAAGTCTAGTCTACAAATTGTCCATTTGCTAAGCGACTGCACGTGACGGGCGCAGGGTGGAGTCGTGTATACAGCAACACTTTCCTATAAACAACAACATAGTACCGGTATGTTGACATTACTATCTAAGGTTATCCGATGCAACAAATAGAAAACTGTCGATGACTCAAATTAGTGACATCATCAGTTTCCCTGAAATCAAGTTCTAACGCATGCGTTTGTACTGTTGCACAAGGATTTGAAGTCCATCCTGACAACGACCACCCACTCGCCGCACTTCACAGCAGTACTTCCTCTTCATGACCACAAGCGTATGACTACGTAGTGTCATCGTGTCACCTAAAGGATAGCAAGCGTCGGCCGCAAACGACTTGCTCAGAGCAGCCAAACATGTGACGAGCCTGCAGAGCTATGGGCAAACGCTGCGGTTTCTGATTGACCTACACGAACCCATCCGAACGTCAAGCTTCTTTATCGTCTCATCTACAGCTGCAAGAATTCAGGAACTAACACACCAACCATGCACCACAATCACGGATCCCCACAATCTTGCACCATTTCTATGCAAAAAATTAGAATCGATTTTGTACCAAATTGAGTAGGTTTGCAGATGACTTACACAGAAATTTCCACTAGATGGTTAGTTAGGAATCTCGTTTTAGTGTAGTCATGTATATGATCAGCAGTGATGGTTAATTAGGAATCTCGTTTTAGTGTAGTCATGCATATGATCAGCAGTGATCACACAGATGAGAGCACTAACAGTTTCTGAATAAAGCCTCCACTCATAAATTTTCCACTGATAAAATATGATGGGGGAGAGAATCAAGAGGGGCGACCACGTTTGGAAGCATATCACATGATGCGAATGGGGTTAGGCCAATCAGCACCACTTCTGGAGAGCTCCGCCCCCTTGGAATTAGTGACTAAATTCGAAACAAAGAGTCTTTAGTTTGGACAGAAATTGCACATGCAACTTGATTCTTGGACTCTGAGACTTTTTAAAAATTCTCAAATAAAGTAGCAATGTATGAGGTGATATGCATGATGTTCCACAGGCCAAGATCTTGGAATCATGTGCTCAACTCACAATTCCAGCAAATTTATTGCAGTCATCGTTAACTTAATTAAAATTGCTACGCAACAGAATCCAACTGCAGTTCAAGTTATTTCAAGGGGCGTTTTCTGTTTACTTAAAACCGCAACGTTGGCACTGTTTAGTGAACTAACAAACTCAATAGACTATTACTTGTTACTACCACAGCACTAGTTGGGACGTCACAACATTCACATACAATGATGTAGCATTATCTCTATATGTAAACAATGTCTAGTTGTGGCGTTCGAAAGTTGTGACGTTCAAAAGTTGTGACGTCAAATTGTGACGTCACAACTAGTAATAATGCACTTAGTTCGACAGTAATTTACTGGAGTTCAATTTACCAGTGCGAGTACGGAGCACACAATGTCAGAGCACACAATGTCAGAGCACACAATGTCAGAGCACACAATGTCAGAGCACACAACTAAATCTGCTTATAGATTACCAGAGGTCAACCTCTACCTAAACACTAAGTCTTCACACTATACCGAATATCAAGGGTACTCTAACTGACAACAATTAAGCGGAATTTGCTGTTAAATAGTTGGTATCCTACATCATCGATCAGTGAGTGCATGGTCACTTAGCCAGCTGCATTATGTTAGTATAGGTTTAGGTATAGTCAGACTACACAGTAGTTATAAGTTATTGTATTTGTAGTTAATTAAAAACCACATGAATCCAAGTGCATGCAAGTCTAAACCAAGACAAAAGCACAATATGTGCCATTGCTTGCATACGTGCAGCTTGACTATACACATACATCCTGAGCAGTTCCTGTGTGCTGCGTTGGTCTTAGCTCTAGCCTGAACACTGTGTGTGTATAGCCTTACACAACTGTGTACAGATCAGCTGTCTATACACTGTCTTACGAGCTAGTTGGCCAATGTGCTGCACAGTGTCCACACTATTTTTTGTAAGCATAGGCATCTGGATGCTGGGGTTCTACAAACTGATTAGAGCTAGAACTAGAAAAGCAGAGTAGGTGGTGGAAACTTAAGTTTGTCAACACTAACAAACTCCTCCGCTTTCTCTAGCCTTCTCCGTCACAGTGTGGAGAAAAGCAAAAATCTATAGGCGCAAGGTGGGCGCACAGTACCACTCTATGACAGAATACCTTAAGTCTTCCGGGCAGATACCCATGCACAAATTGTCAACTGAAGAGAGTGTACTGTTTGTTTGTACTCACTAATACCAACTAAAGAGAGCCTAGAGATACCGCTACCAATGGTACGAGTGAACTCAAAGCCTTTTGAAACAATGTGGTTAGGTGTCATGTATTACGTGTAGAAAGTAGATAAAGGTGGCTTGGGCGTCATTACAACGCAAATGATCTACACTCAACAGGATTTACAGGATTGTGTTTCTAATAGGCACAATACTATACGTATAGACGGCGTTACGTAGGCGTATGATGCATTTGCTATCTGCTTTACATCTTTGCAGCTGCAAAAACGCTTTTGGATTAATACTGGCCGGTAATTAACTTAAGATTGTGGTAAAGTTGCCTTCACGCATATTAGCTCATATCCAGTCTCCTGATTCCTAGATGCTTGACGCGTGTTCAATTTTTTCTAAAACTAAACGTTTAGAAAGTTGTTTGGGTCTACACGCATTAGCTAATTGAACTTTTAGAAAGACAAACAGTCTTTCTTGAAGACTCAATAGACTCTGGAAATGCATAAACTGGTAAAACTGGATCTGTTCTCGTTTCTCTTTCATTACCAGTTTCAGATTGTTTTTGGTTTGCAACTTCATTTAGCTTAGTTAATGAACCACATAATGACTAATGCAATATCCCCATTCAAACAAGCAGGGTAATGACTCTTGGAATTAGTCTTCACTTTCGATAGAGCACTGTACTCTAGATCTAGATGAGGTCTTATTACCATAGCAGTAACAAAGCTTCAAGAGAATTAATTACACTAAATTAATAAAATGTTGCACGTATTGCTAGATAGGATACTTTCTCCATGTAAATGGTGAATGTGGTGTCATCACAGATCAGTCACTTGCACCAAAAATTTGTGGAGCAACAACACTCTGTTGGCTTTTTATTAGAAGTAGAAGACTCTACAAAACATGCTGGAAACGGTACATACCCGCCCACACACATACATGCAAAGAGATGCGTGACGTATCAAGACCTGATAGGTAGACAGAATTAAGAAACGCCCAATTATGCCAATGTACAAATACCAACGTCTCCCCAAGTACTGTACACAATTACGCACAAGACTCAACCCACAGGACCGACAAACACGAACATGTGGACGCTGGTTAGAAGCACATTCCTGGAAGTGTACCAGTAGATCACGGTGCTGTACATGCATATCTAAAATTTATGCATTAACTATGTATAATGTGTGCACTACATTATTCATCTGCATTTAGGTAGTGAACTGCAATTTCTCATCAAGCCTCGCACTCTCTACCTGCAAGCGGCAGGATCAAGAGTCAAACTCAAATGCAAAGCTACAGAAGAATCGGATGCTGTTGTAAATTGGTTTCGTGGTGATAAGAAGACACCAATCTCTAGAGAACAGATAGACACAACGAGATTTGTTGTGACGAGAGATGGTACTCTAGTGATCAAGAATACTTCAAAATCTGTAGAAGGATTCTACTACTGTACAATCACAAACAAGTTGGGTACAAAGAGAGCACGTGCTGCAGTGGCAGTTCTTGGTATACGTTTCAAATTTCTACTAATGACATAATGATAAGAAGTTTCTGTCTCTCGTCAGGTTGGTCTCAGCCTAAGATAAGATAGAAATCAATCTTTGTGGCAACAGTTGGCGGCAACATCACAATTCCTTG
>NC_085087.1:7416035-7426035 GCF_963422355.1 Corticium candelabrum | reverse complement strand
ACTCGTTAGTTCAGAGACTAACGTTGATAGCTCAAAGACTACCACGTGCGCTACAAAGTGTAGGAATTGATTAGCGCATAGATAGATAGATAGATAGATGCATGCACGTGAAAGCTTGACAATAAGTTAACGAGCACGCGTCGTTCATGATGACATACGTGCTAATTAGGGCGTGAACGCGGTAGTTCACCTATTTCTCGAACATCGGAGTTTTATTACGATGAATTACTGTTTTGTCGGATGAAGCAAGCTTCCGGTAGTGTCGGTCACCTTCCGTGTTTGTATGTCCACATGTGAGTCTGACCAACAGGTACACTGTACAGTAGGGATACATGTATGTGTGCATTTGGATTTTTAGCCTTTTTGTAGTGAGTTAGAGTGTACCACAATTCTTCTATTCTATTTTCGTTCACTAGTATTAGTCATACAGAAGAGCATATTATTGGTAAGTTAGTTTGTTATTTAGTCTTCTCTGGAGCAATTACAATTGTCAATAACTTGGGTAAGTTGAAACATGAAAATACTAATGAGTCTTGAGTTAGCAATCAACATGCTGCCCTTGTCTTGGTCACCATGTCTCGTAATGCTGCCATGTCACTTGGCGCCTTCTGCAGGTAGCTCTGGTTGGTGACTTCCAATTGGCCTCGAATATTTCCACTCATTACGTATGTCTGTCCGACTTGAGGCATCTCTGGGCACAGACAGCCGTTTACATCACGGCTGGTTATGTCAAGTTTTACTTGTGGGAAAAGTCTCGCCGGGAAACTAAATCTCGACTTCAGGAATTCGGCTCCTGAGCGAAAATGAATGATGTTGTTGGTTATTCTGGCCACAGTTCCAACGAACACTGAAATTCAAACAACAAGCATGTCAAGCATTTGATATGAGATTGAATTTGTTCCAGTTAGTATTTTATGGTATTTTGTATCAAGTAAACGGATGCATTTCTCAATATTTTTGTAATTATTGTATGTGCCAACACGACTCACCGAAATCTTGTGTGCATATCGCACTTTTCAGTTTTGTCTTGACTGGGCATGTGCAAGCCACTTGATTCGGCAATCGCTTAAATGAAACATGAACCACGTTTGAGATTTCAGACCATTGATTGTTGTCACGAGTCTTGACAGCCACAAAAACCATTTTTGCTTTCACGGGACTTGAGAATGTGACTAATTCTTTAAGGCCAGACATTTTGGGTTTGTTGATTTTAAAGTTGGGTGATGATAGAAGGCTGACAGGTATAAGTTCATGTTGTTGATTGAACTTGTCCACCAAGTCATCGAAGTTATCACTGACTCGAATGCTGTAAGCAGAAGCTAGAAACAAAAACAATAATTACTAAATTGGTGTTTATAGTTAACTAATCTTGTATGTCTCATTGTCTGTTCATCCATTCATCAAACGGTCGTGCTGTTTTTACCTTGACCATTGTCGAGGTCACCTCCTGGTGCTGTCCATGACAGCTGCACTTCATTGTTAAGTGTCACTTGACCGACCAAGTCCACGATTCGCGATGGTGGAAAAACATCTACTTCAGACAGAGGTAGGTTCTTCACCTTGAATGTTCCTGGTACCTGAATTCTTTGGAATGCTGGCAAGAGATCACCATTTTCGCCACTTTTAGGTTCTGGGACTCTTATTATGTTGGAGTAGTCAGGTGGCAAGTCATCAGCAACATATCGAAAACCAAGACGTGCCTGCTTGGCTGCCATCATGTTGTTAAAGTCCTCATTGAGGGTGAAATTTGGCTTGTTTTGGTTGTTCTGGTTAGCAACAACCCTGACACTGTAGTAGCCGTCGACAGTGAACTGTGTGAATGTTGCCGAGTATAACCCATCAAATGGCATCAAATCAGCTCCAGCTCCATTGTCTTGGAGATGAATGTGGGTGGGTGGAGCACCAGGACGTGTGACGATTGCTGTTACAACGGCATCGACAACTGGACGAGTGCCTTTCATCAGAGAAGCTGTGATGACAATAAGTTGTGGGAAGGAGACGTCAGTTCTAGTCAGGTGTGTGCTCAGACTGATGGCGTTTTCCGCATTTGTTGGCTTGCGTGACCAGACCTCCCATGATATAGAGATAGGAATCTTGTCTCTGTTTGATACAGTGATAGTCCATTTTCCAGGCTGTAAAAAGACAACAACATTTGACATTGTGTATGACAATATATACTAGCAATTCTATTGTCATATCATGTACAGTGCTAACTGTATCACATAACTGATGTTCTCACCTGAGTCCATCCTCTCACTTTCAATGTACACATCATAAAGTTTGAATTACAATAGATCGGTCCTCTAGTTTTTCTATATTTGTACACTTTCCCATTTGCTGATTTGACACTCAGCTTCAGCCTCTTGACACGAAACTTTTTCGATGACCAAAAGAGATTGAATACAGTGTCCTGACCAATGCCATCATCGAAGTCAACTGATCCACTGTAGATAGCTTTACTATTAATTGTCACCATCTGCCGACTCAGTTGATACAGTGGATCCTCATCATTACTATCAACCTCAATTATAGTTGCAACAGCTTCCTGCAGTCCTGATGACTCATCTGACTTTTCGTCGTGAAAGAATGCCTTGCCGCCCGTTTTGTCAGAGAGAGAACTGAGTTTCTCATCAGCTGATTCACCAATACCAATTGTGTGGATCACGACTCCTGCTTTTTCAATGCTTTGTTGGACGTTTTCGTCATTAATGTATGGACCGTCTGTTTCGGTTCCATCTGTAGCAATCACTAGTTGCTTTTTGGCAGTACTTGCATGTTTAAGAACTCCTAGTGCTTTGAGAATGGCTGCTCCAATGCTTGTCAGTCCACCGAGGTTATCATGACTTGGCAAGCTATTGATCAATTTGTTTCTGGATTTCTGGTCAGTGATTTGGACCAGATTCCGTCTAATTATGGCTTTGTTGTTGAAGAAGACAATGCCAACAAAGGATCCCTCTTTGATTTCATTAATGTACGTGTTTGCTGCTTGACGAAGACTATCGATTCGTCCATTTAAAAACATGCTGTTGGAGATATCAAGCACAAGAACAATTGCAGGAGCAGCGGACTTCTTGCGAACAACCTGCACACCATACAATTGGAACAGTTAGAATTACGTTAACGCCCTGTGACGCATCACTTAGTGCATAATCGATGCTCTCACCCTGAATGTTGGTTCGACTGACGAGATCTCACGAGGTAGATTGACACCCTTTGCAAAGTCATCAGATTCTCTCATCACTTCCCAGGAAGATTTCATATTGCAAAATCGATTGTGAGCATTGTTGGCATCACGATAGTGTTTTACTGTTGCATTGTCACTGTCATCACAAAACTCCACCACCTAATATCAAATTATTTTAGCCACAAGAGAATGACATTCAGACATCCAAAGCATCACAAAAATCTCACATCATTATAATATTGCTTCCACATCATGGATGCAGAAACTCCATTAGTGCTGAATCTCCAGTGTCCAGAGGAAGTTCTTGTAGCTTGAACCTACATCACAAACCACATTGACGATCTTGTTACAGCCTACTTCCGGTTTAAGAGTGAAACCTTTTCCACGCAACGAGCCGGTCTTCCATCAAAATCTGGTCCATAGAATGATTGATAATATTCATCAAAGAGGCCCCAACGGAGATGGCCCCATTCGTGAACAAACATCTTGTGAGGTGGACTGGCACTAGTCCACTACACATATACAAGCAAGTATAGTCAATTGTGGCAAGTAGATCGGCAGTTAGTGTCATGCCACAGAGATGTAACACTCATTGGTGCGTAATAGCAACTAAATCAAATGTCAATATTATTAGCACATAGTGACCTAGCTTACTCACCCACTTGTCTGTTATCCTTTTCGGCGTTATGTGCATGTAAAATCCTGGCTGTCCACAGACAGCTATCGACTCAACAAATGCACTGTAAAGAGAAATCTTGCTGGCACAACAGTCTACCAAATGGTCGATGTTTTTCTTACCTGTTGGACTCAACGCCTCCTATCACTTCAGGAGGATTGATTCTGACCTGCAAAGACAATACAAAGTCTAATGTCTGTCTACTTTGCAGTATCCTATGCATGTGAGCTCACTTTTGCATTGCTGTACGTTTCGTATGCCGTGGCCGCAAGATACTCAGATTTATCTTTCCACGTCTCGGGTACGACAATAGTCACTTGGTCAAAGTAAGCACGCTTTCTAGTTGCACGGTAGAGGACAGGAGACGCATCATTGAAGAGATTCTTGATTGTTTGTACGAGGGAGGCGTCCTCCTCTACATCTCTGTTTATGGCAACCACAACGTCTCTGTATCCGTTGTTTACGAGGCGAATTCCGAAGGCACCGCTTGCAAGCAAGCAGAAAAGAGACACAACTTGATAGAGCTGCATCATCGCAATCCTGCTATCTCAATCGAATTGATGGAAAACTTGTTTAGAGTGAAGCAGTTTGTGAAGCGCAGGAGGTTTTATAGGCGAAAGAGCGCTAGATTTGCATTGCACTTCCGGTTTAACGCCTACTTGGCACTAGAACCAAGATCGCGCGTGACGTTACTTACTTCCTGAGGAAGTCGCATGAGATAGTAACTGGGTTAGACTCTAATTGCGTGGGAAATGTAATTGACGAGCGACGTCTGACCGCCGAATTAACGTAATACAGTCTGCAGCAGGAAGTTCGAGCGAGTTTATACAGGTTCTAGCAGCAATATGGAAGAAAAGTCTTGCCTACAAATTGTCCATTTGCCATGCGACTGCACGGACGGGCGCAGGGTGGAGTCGAGGGTATACAGCAACACTTTCCTGTAAACAACAACATATCTAAGGTTAGCCGATGCAACAAATAGAAAACTGTCGATGACTCAAATTTGTAACATCATTAGTTTTCCTGAAATCAAGTTCTAACCCATGTGTTTGTACTGTTTCACAAGGATTAGATGTCCATCCTGACGACGACCACCCACTCGCCGAACTTGACAGCAGTGCTTCCTCTTCATGACCACAGGCGTCTGACTACGGACTGTCATCGTGCCACCTCTCTATTGAAGTATGTGTAAAGATAGCAAGCGTCGGCCGGAAACGACTTGTTCAGAGCAGCCAAACATGTGACGAGCCTGCAGAGCTATGGGCAAACGCTGCGGTTTCTCATTGACCTACATGAACCCTATCCGAACGTCAAGCTTCTTTTTTATCGTCTTATCTACAGCTGCAAGAATCCAGGAACTAGCACACCAACCATGCACCACAATCACGGATCCCCACAATCTTGCACCATTTCTAGCAAATAATTAGAATCAATTTTGTCAAATTGAGTAGGTTTGCAGATGACTTACACAGAAATTTCCACTAGATGGTTAATTAGGAATCTTGTTTTAGTGTAGTCATGTATATGATCAACAGTGATAGTTAATTAGGAATCTCGCTTTAGTGTAGACATGCATATGATCAGCAGTGATCACACAGATGAGGGCACTAACAGTTTCTGAATAAAACCTCCACACATAAATTTTCCACTGATGTAATATGATGGGGGAGAGAATCAAGAGGGGCGACCACTTTTGGAAGCATATCACATGATGCGAATGGGGTTAGGCCAATCAGCACCACTTCTGGAGAGCTCTGCCCCCTTGGAATTAGTGACTAAATTCGAAACAAAAAGTCTTTAGTTTGGACAGAAATCGCACATGCAACTTGATTCTTGGACTCTGAAACTTTTTAAAAAATTTCAAATAAAGTAGCAATGTATGAGGTGATATGTATGATGTTCCACAGGCCAAGATCTTGGAATCATGTGCTCAACTCAGAATTCCAGCAAAATTTAATGCAGTCATCGTTAACTTAATTAATTAAAATTGCTACGCAACAGAATCCAACTGCAGTTCAAGTTATTTCAAGAGCGTTTTCTCTTTACTTAAAACAGCAGCGTTGGCACTGTCTAGTGAACTAACAATGTCTAGTTGTGACGTTTGAAAGTTGTGACGTCAAATTGTGACGTCACTACTAGTAATAATGCACTTAGTTCGACAGTAATTTACTGAAGCTTAATTTACCAGTGCGAGTATGTCAAAGCACTCAACTAAATCTGCTTATAGATTGCCAGAGGTCAACCTCTACCTAAACACTAACAAAAGCACAAGATGTGCCATTGCCTGCATACGTGCAGCTAGACTATACACAAACATCCTGAGCAGTTCCTGTGTGCTGCGTTGGTCTTAGCTCTAGCCTGAACACTGTGTGTATAGCCTTGCACAACTGTGTACAGATCAGCTGTCTATACACTGTCTTACGAGCTAATTGGCCAATGTGCCGCACAGTGTCCACACTATTTTTTGTAAGCATAGGCATCTGGATGCTGGGGTTCTACAAACTGATTAGAGCTAGAACTAGAAAAGCAGAGTAGGTGGTGGAAACTTAAGTTTGTCAACACTATCAAACTCCTCCGCTTTCTCTAGCCTTCTCCGTCACAGTGTGAAGAAAAGCAAAAATCTATAGGCATAAGGTGGGCGCACAGTACCACTCTATGACAGAATACGATAAGACTTCCGGGCAGATACCCATGCACAAATTGTCAACTAAAGAGAGTGTACTGTTTGTTTGTACTAGATAATACCAACTAAAGAGAGCCTAGAGATACCGCTACCAACGGTGCGAGTAAACTCAAAGCCTTTTGGAACAATGTGATTAGGTGTCATGTATTACGTGTAAGTAGCTAGAGGTCGCGTGGGCGTCATTACAACGCAAATGATCTACACTCAACAGGATTTACACGATGACGTTTCTAATAGGCACACTAATATACGTATAGACGGCGTTACGTAGGCGTATGACGCATTTGCTACCTGCTTTTACGTCTTTGCAGCTGCAAGCTTTGGACTAATCACGGCCAGTAATTGAGATTGTGGTAAAACTGCCTTCATGCAAATTAGCTCATATCCAGTCTCCTGATTCCTAAATGCTTGACGCGTGTTCAATTTTTTTAAAACTAAACGTTTAGAAAGTTGTTTGGGTCTACACGCATTAGCTAATTGAACTTTTAGAAAGACAAACAGTCTTTCTTGAAGACTCGATAGACTCTGGAAATGCATAAACTGGTAAAGCTGGATCTGTTCTCGTGTTTCTCTTCGCGGTGCGTGACCATTTCGTCCATTCCATTTTCAATTTCCGGCAACAATTGAATATTGAATTAGAAATTGAAAATAGCCTAGAAGTTGCTTGCAATTTCAATATTCAATTCTATTAAAAATTAAAAATTGACTGATCGACGGACTATAATTATTTACAGATTAAAATAAATATTGAAAACACACTTAATTTTCAAACTAATTTTCTTTTTCAATTCAATGGAATATTGAAATTACAATTACTTTAGTTCAATTTTAATGTTAACTTTAATATTCAATTTAATTTAAAAATTAAATATTAAATTTTGAATTTGCGCGGCCAATTCGTCCATTTCATTTTTAATTTTTGATACAAATTGAAAATCAAATATCAAATTAAAAATTGACTGGCGTTGCTTGCTCTTACAATATTCCATTACATTGAAAATAGAAATTGATTAAAAACCAATTGTCATTTTAATATTCCTTTACTTTGCAAATAGATTCAACTTTCCATCCGTCCAATTTTCGTAAATTATGAATATTAGAATATAGCCTCCGATGCAATTTTCTTTCTTCGTACTAAATGTAAATAGAAAATTACCCGCAGCTGCTAGCGCGAGCGATATCTCGTAAACGGCATAATGACACCGCGCGGGCGGTCGCCGGTGACTTCAATATTCAATTCTATTGAAAGACGAAAGTTGCGTCTAGTTTAGCCACGCCCAGCCACGTGTCTGGCACGCATGCAATGTAATGCAATTAAGAGATGCACGAGAAAGCCTCGACAGCCACGCGACCGACCTCTCACAACAAGTCGATAAGCATTTGCACCTGGCTCTCGTCAACCGTCACGCTTAGGTGTGAGATATTCCTTGCGGCGATGAGCGAGGGAAGCCCGTTGGAGGCACGCGTCTAAGGCATCTATAATCAACGAGATCAACGTCTAGCCTACACTGGAAAGTTGAAGTCTAGTCGATTTGGAAAGACTTCAAGCAACTATCTAGCTAGAGGACATTTTGCGTGGATCATCTAGACCACGCCTCTAAACATCTGACGGGGAAGCCCCAGCCGGTATCTATCATCTCACGATATCACGGCAGGTCGTGCATTCTCTCCACTCTCGATCTCCATGGACGAAGTTGACAAAGATTTTGTTGGGAAGCGAGTCGAAGAGGGTAATAGTCATGCTGTCATCAGTGAAGAATTACAGACGATGTTTCCAGGACTTCGGGGACTTCGCGAACGATCTGTTCGACGCTTCTGTACAGACAGAGACGTAAGTCGACGTTGTTCTCTGACTAACGAGGAACTAGAACGCTGCGTGTCTGACGCCGTAAAGCCTAGTTCACAATACGACGCTGACGTTGACGTTGACGTTGACGCTGACGCTGACGCTGACGCTGACGATGACGTCGTACCATTCACAATATTTTTCCGTGAGCGTCAGGAGACGTTGGTCAGCACCTGTCTGGATACTCGAGCGTTGAGCGCATGCTAACGCACGTTATTGTAACACCACGTGTGTATCGTAGATGGACGAAGAAATCGTAATTCTTCTACTTCTCATTCGTCGCCGTAGGCGTAGAGCTAGAGAATATCAACAACGGCAAATGTGGGTCAGACCAATCTTTCAACGAAGGCGGCAACAGGGAGAATTTCATAATCTCCTTGCAGAGATGAGGCTGAACGACAGATGTACGCGCCAAAGACACGGATAACTCCGCACGCTGTCGATTAGACCCTCCATGCAAAATCCGGGATTTGATAAGACTGTTCTTTGATTTGTAGAAAGTAATCACGTGTTTTCCGGTTACGTTGGTACACTTCCGGAATCGACGCTAGAGTTGAACTCGAGTCAACTCCAGCGTCAAGAACGCTGGACGAACGCTGCGACGAACGTCGTCGACGTTGACATGTTCACAATACGACGCTCACGCCAGCGTCATCGTCATCGTCAGCGTCATCGTCAGCGTCAACGTCAGCGTCGTATTGTGAACCGAGCTTAAGCGAGGTGAGCACTAGCTATATATCTCTAGGTAGCTGGCTGCATGCTCATTAGAGTTAGATTAGGTCATGATTTGCTCAGGATCACTATAGCTAGGTCATGATTGTACACTGCATGTATACTGTGTGCATGGCCTATAATCCTTGTATGCATGTATATTTATATTGACTTTGACAGGTCGGACCATCTTGCATCTTCAGATCGTCAAAAAGCAAGAAGAAGGCAACGGCTACACAATGTAAGTTAAAGTCTAAGATTTCTTGTACTTGCAGGTGGTCACCAGTAAATTTTTAATTTTTTTTTACTTTTACAAAATAATATAACTATACATATTTTAACTGCTAATACGGTCTTGTTTCAATAGCATTCTACGTCAAAATTGTAACATGGTAGCACCTAAATATTATATACTCATGATCAGTTATAACTCTTGATCACAGAATGTCATCGCTCTAGTTTGTCTTCTTTAGTCTTTTTAACTTTTCTTTGTAATAAAACCTTGCATATCTTCATTTCATATATATATATATATATTAATCTCATTGCATATATATTTGGGAACAACTGTCTATTATTTATATCAATATGTTCATTACGTTAGAAACTGCAGAGAAGATCTTCAGCTTTAGAGATGTCCACAACTTTGAACGACGAACAAAAGAAGACGTACGCTAGTGCCACGAAACTGGAATTGATGTCGTCAGAAGTCTCTGAAAATAGCAGTGATAACGAGCCACCCTCTGAGGGAGCCTCCACTGCTGGACGTTCACAACTCCTGATCCGACCTCTTCCGTGGAGAGCCATTGAAGCAACAAAGGTGTTTGAGTTTTTGGACAGAAAGTACGCCAGAAGGCAGACTCAGAGAGGAACGGTACCAAGAGTAAACGGAGCTCCATC
>NC_085087.1:7396035-7411035 GCF_963422355.1 Corticium candelabrum | reverse complement strand
AATAGAAAATAGAAAATAGAAAATTGAAATGACCCAAGACACTAGACACAGCAGGGGTCTCAGCGGGGGTTTCAGCGGGGCTTCCATTCGTACGCGTGTCTTAGGAGATCAGATTCCAACACACAAGCAGGTGTTGGTTTTACTTTACTTTCCGTCACGTGCCAAACACGTTGGCAGCTTTTGACAACTCCACTCTGACACACAACGCTGTGCCAGTGAATACCGCGGTCCCTAGCTGTGTAGGTACGTGCATTGTACACAAGACGCTAGCTTTACCGTAGATGAACCGATTGAAGAGGAAATGCTACGAATATATATTACATATGTATTTAGCTAGTTAGCTAGGCTTTGCACTAGTGGATCGCCGAGTTGGCAACTGTGGTGACGAAGTCTACAGACTCGTTCGTTGTCTAAGAAAAATCGAGGCACAATTGAAACATCGAACCCTTCAACCTACTACAAGTAGTAGATAGTAGACTACGCGCTTTCATGGGCTCACTACACGGTACCGTATGAGGGTGGGCGTGGTACTCTATAGCAGGTCACATTTCTTCATTTGCATGACGTCGCACAACTCACCAAGCAAACAGACATGCACGTCCATCGTTCTAAAACGCCTTCTGAACTCTATTTGAAGTCAACTCAACTGAACTCTTTGCTCAACTCAACTCAATTAATTAACTCAACTAACGTAGAACAGTGTGCGGCTACAACTGAAAGAACATGGTCATACATGTAGATAGTACTAGCTACAGCTAGTTACTAAGTAGACAACTATGCCAATGCTGAGTATAACTACTGTACTACAGTCAATAGTGTTAGACAATGATTGTAGAGTTCTACCTTGTCACTTGGAGATGTCTGGGCTGTCATTGTCGACGCGCACGTTCATATCTGCAGTCAAGATGCGTGACGAGAAGGCTCCAGCACCTTGGGTTGTGGCAGATGGAAACACAATTGGTAGTTTCGTGTCCGACGAAATGAAGAAATGTGACCTGCTACAGAGTACCACGCCCACCCTTGAACGGTACCGTGTAGGCCTAGTAGTCTGCCCGTAAAAGCGCGCATTCTACTACTTGTAGTATAGGTTGACGGTTTCGATGTTTTATTTGTGTCTCGATTTTTCCTAGACAACAAACGAGTCTGTATACTTCTTCACCACAGTTGCCAACTCGGCGATCTGCTAGGGCGAAGCCTATCTAGGTACACAGTCTAGTAGAGCTAGATATTCGTAGCATTTCCCTCCAACCGGTTCATCTACGGTAAAGGTAGCGTGTTGTGTACAATGCACGTACCTATACAGCTAGGGACCGAGGTATTCACTGGCACAACGTTGTGTGTCAGAGCGGAGTTGTCAAGAGCTGCCAACGTGGTTTGGCACGTGACGGAAAGCAAAGTAAAAACCAACACCTCCTTGTGTGTTGGAAATGTCATCTCCTGAGACACGCGTACGAATGGAAGCCCCGCTGAGATCCCCGCTGTGTCTAGTGTCCTCGGTCATTTCAATTTTCTATTTTCTATTTCTATTCAAGTTGGAAATAGAAAAGCGAACTGCGCGTTCAAGTTTCTAGTTTTGAGCACATAGGTGCCTAAAAATCAAACTCCAGAAGATAAATCTAAAGATCACAAAAATCAAACATCAAAAGATGAAAAACCATTTTACAAAAAATAATATGGAAAAAAGAATATTAAAAATTAAAAGATAAAATTTAATAAACACAAAATTTTTAAATAAGAATGCAAATAAAAAACTAAAAATTAAAAACTAAACTTAAAAAATTTCAAAAATTAAATAAAAATTAAAATTGAAAACCAAAACATAAAAATTGATCTTTAGAAAATTAAATGGCCGTATCATCCACTGACCATGTTTGTCACTGTGTGCGTGTGTGTGTGCGCGCGCGTGTGTGTGTGTGTGTCACTTTGTGTGTGTGTGTGTGTGTGTGTGTGTGTGTGTGTGTGTGTGTGTGTGTGTGTGTGTGTGTGTGTGTGTCACTGTGTGTGTGTGTGTGTGTGTGTGTGTGTGTGTGTGTGTGTGTGTGTGTCACTGTGTGTGTGTGTGTGTGTGTGTGTGTGTGTGTGTGGTGTGTGTGTGTGTGTGTGTGTGTGTGTGTGTGTGTGTGTGTATCACTGTGTGTGTGTGTGTGTGTGTGTGTGTGTGTGGGTGTGTGTGGGTGTGTGGGTGTGGGTGTGTGTGTGTGTGTGTGTGTGTGTGTGTGTGTGTGTGTGTGTGTGTGTGTGTGTGTATCACTGTGTGTGTGTGTGTGTGTTTGTGTGTGTGTGTGTGTGTGTGTGTGTGTGTGTGTGTGTGTGTATCACTGTGTGTGTGTGTGTGTGTGTTTGTGTGTGTGTGTGTGTGTGTGTGTGTGTGTGTGTGTGTGTGTGTGTGTGTGTCACCGTGTGTTGGGGGGAGTACGTCCCAAAAATTGCTTGAGGTAACTCTTGACGCTCCTAGATTGCTAATGCAAACTTGAAAGCTTGATAACTAATCTCAAAACGCGTTGCTATTTGTAGAGTGGTTGCAGATTGTGTAGAACAGCTCGTTGCATGATGCCAACCGCCTTTGCAACGACCACCGAAAAAGTAACGTACAGAGCGCTGTGTGGTAATTGATATCGTCTAGTTTACCCTTCGATCGACGATTTCTATAATAATAACTATCTACCGGATGTTGCTATTGACTCTCTCGCGGTAGTCTTGTCCGGTGCCCGTATAAAAATTCCAGGCGCGCGACATACGGGCACCGGACAAGACTAGCGCGAGAGGACGAGGCTACGTTATCTCGCAGAACTCAGTCTACAGGTCTGGTCTACAGCATGGTCCTTGGCGATATTGTAATTTGTTGTAAAGGTCTCAGTAGTCTGAGTACGCGCCCTGTCTAACTGTCACGTGATTAGAATTCGAGCGTGACACATGTACAGGCATATGATGGTGTACAGAAACATGGACATGTGATGTATCGGACCAGATGTTACATACATAGTCTAGTTAGCTTACTGTGTTTTTCCGTTTGCGATTTCTTGTACTAGAATTCGTGTGGCAGTAATAGATTTGTACCATGCAGTGCCGACGTGAGTACAAATATAGAACAGCATGTGACTTCTAGATAATTTTAGCTCATCTAGGTGCAGAGTGGTGCACATTCAAATGATATATTATGTGTAAAATATACTTAAAAGTTAATTAGTGAAGTTGTGGCTCAGCATCTGAAAACTAGATCAGATCAGCCTTTCAAATTCGGGTTTGGCTTTGAAGGCTAAAATTATGCTAATTCACAGCATGAGTCATTCACGTGCTTTTGCGCATGCAGCTGCCTGGTACAGTACAGTACAGTACGTACAGTACATGCACTACCAACCTCGATTGCTTAATTAATATTAACTAAGATTACACAACTTGTTGCAATCTCAAAAAAATTTTCATAGTTACAAGGCAAACAGCATAAGTAATGCTTAGACACTACAGATCTATTGGTTGTCTGCTCCTACTAGTTGCTGCTGTCAGCAGATGTGAGGTTGTTGGAGTTTGGCTGTCTAGTATACCACACTTGTCCACAAAGTAAGACGTAGGTTTTCTTCTTCTCTGATTTTAAAATTAATTTAGCAGCTTAGCTAAAATCACGTATACTATAGCATCAATTATTAATACGTATCTTGGAAATTCCTCGTTTAGATAATTACCCTATTTGTAGATATGGTGGTTGGCGGTATGTTGTACACTGTACTACAGTACTGGCGATTACTTGCAGATCATGCTCTCTGCGATAGGCTCTACAAACAGAATAGTATACTTTCTAGATATTTCCAAGCGCTCTGCAAATAGTGCTGCATGTCCACAACACAGTGAATGATTTGATAGTTGAGGCCAGTGTATGATATCGATCCTGCTATGACTGTAATTAGAGGCCATCTCACACTTCAACTCACCAGGGTAAACCTACAACTAGGAAGATGTGTTCGCGAGCGGGACTGTTCGCGTCATTACTAATAAGCAACTACCTCCCTTGCCAGACCGTAAACTGAGATTCTTGCACACTGAGCGAGGGACTTTTCCCACTGATCGAGGGGACTTTCCCACTCAGCCCCCGCTTACGACGCAACGTCGCAAACACGCCTATCTGTGTAACGTGCGTGCGTTACAGCTTGCGTTCATCATGGCTGCCAGTCTCTTCTCTATCTTTGGTTACAGTAAGTCCATCTATGCCATAAGCACGGGATGTAAAGGGAACCTAAATCTACTGCTGTCTACCGACATGAAGAGCTGCCAACGCATGTGGTTTGAGCGAATCCGCATTTAAAGGGCTTGCCGTGAAAAGGCCTCTAAATTGAAATGTTACAGTTAGTATGTTGTGATGTAGTGATGTGTCTCTCATTATAGTTACTAAACTAAATATTATGGTCCTCGATCTGCTTGTCTTCGTTAATTAAGTAATTTATATTACATGCTTCAGAGTATTTATGCGCTTTTTAATAACTTTATTTAGTTAGAAATAATTTTAGTGAATATATAAACGCCAATCTCTAGCTAGGTATTTGTTTGTTGCTTCGTTGTTGTACGTATATATTGTTTTCATATTATCCGCTGATTATCAAGAAGAGGTGTGGCAGCTTTGTTTACGATGATATCACTGGTTTGTTTAGATTTTGCGCAGCAAGACTGGAGCAGCGGCAGCAGCAGCAGCAACTGGTTCAGCACCAGCACAATTTGCGTCGAATTACACCATTTATTGGTATGGCTTTCTAATTAATTGATATTGGTATAGACACTTTGCTTTTAGGTTGCACAACTCTTGCATGGGATGTAGGGCTACTACTAGGCTAGCTATCTAGTACAAATTTGCACGTGCTTTTAGCTTCTAGTATTTGTTATGTACACTACTTAGAGTATTTGTTTGACTGAGCCAGTTTGAGAGAAGTGTGTTGTACGTTGTGATCCTTTTTTTGTGATTTTGTTAATCGATTAAACATCGCGATTTCTAAATTTAGGAAGTGCAAATACAAATATCTGCCAGGAACAAAGGTTCTTAGCGGCAGTTGCAGTACAGTGACTTGCATTTATAGAGGGTGGCGTGGCAGTAGCTTTTGTTGACAAAGTTGAACTATAGGCCACATCCTCTGTTGTGTCTTTGTGGTTCTAACAAGCTAATAAGCGCTGAGATGTTTCTGGATGTGGTAGATGAAAAGAAGCACTTGCAAATGGTCTAGAACCAGGGTTCTAGCCAGGTTTTCATCAAAGAGTGGCCGTAGGGCGGGGCTTTCTAAAAGGGGCGTGGTCTTTTGTAAGGGGTGTGGTTTGACGTGGTTATGGTTTGTCGAAAACGTAGCCCTGGTGAGTTTTTTGTTACTTCATCTGCTTATTAATAATTAACCTAGTCAGCATAACTTGGCTGTTTTTAAGATGATCTTTGGGGAAAGAGAATTAGCTGTTTGCATATCAATATGTTTTACAAGTATGTTTATATAGAAATGCCACATCCTCATTCAATTATGGTACTTTCCATGTAGTCATCATGCTTTGTAATAAGATCTGTTAGAGCACACAACACAGAAACAAGAGCACGGTAAATAGCACAGTAAATAGCACCGCAAATAGCACACCTGCTGAGGCTCTGAACAATGATTAGTGCAAATTTGTGTTTCCTATTCTTGTAGTAGTGAACACAGCCACTAATTCCAACTGGAATGTTTGTTCACATGGCATGGCGGTCAATCCCAAAGCGTGGTGGGCATCTCATTTGAAAAGTAGAGCGTGGCGGCCCGCCACCTCTTAGAACAAGCCTTGGACTGATCGTTTAATTGTTTGGAGGACTAACAAGAAATGATAAACAAGAAGAGGAGGGCTATAGTGTGATTAGGAGGAAAGAGGAGGTACATTCTCATTGTATACGGTACAGCACACACCAAAAACAGATTATGCAACAACAATCACACGACTCTGTATGATACACAATGTTGATGTTATGGCCAATGAACTTAGTGATGACTTTAATAATGCCTTTTATGTCTTTATACACAATGTTATAACATTGAAGACTAACAATGAAAAGATTACAACAATTTTGGCTCTAATATCCGTTTTAGAATTAAGTTTAGTGGGCACCTCTGTTTTGGGGGAGTGGCCTAGGATACCTCACACCGGATGCGGTGTTCTTGTAACCATAAACATTTAGGTGTCTCCTTATCTTTGTATGGTAAACCTAGCAGAACAAAGCCTACGTTGCTATAGAAAGCAAGTCTAATCCAATGTAGTGTTTTCAGAAACGTTGCTGCCATTTGCAGTAGAATAGAAGCACTAGCTAGAACGCTGACATTGAAGGGTTTGGCAGCTTAGTTTAGCATCTAGTTTAGGACTAATGGATCATATTATTTGCAGACGTGGATTGAGTCTGACTCTGGGTAGTGCACTTCAACTTGCATTTAGTAAAGGTCTAGGGTCTAAAGGTGCATAACTATATTTACACTGATTTTTAAGTGCACTTAGCAAGGTAGACTCTGTGAATGTATGTTAGACAGCATCTTGGGCATGCAACCACATGGCTAATGCCCTGGGTTGTTGTTTTGATCTGTTTGTCTCTTATTCTGCCTATCTGTCTATTCTGCAACCCAGTATGGATGCTGGATTTGGAGACTGTACGGAGGGTTTGTTATTTCTTCTCTATGTTATGTTTCATGCGAATCCTATTCACTTTGGCTGCGGAGTTTAATTAACCTCAGTTGTCTTGGTTGAAAAAATGGGCGTGGCAGTTACTAATTGAAACAGAAGAAGGCTATGTGGTCTAGCTAGTTTGCAGATATATGTTCAATGACACTTGAAATCAACAAAGTGAACATTCTTAGGTGATTTGATAGTACAGGTGATCATAGATTTGGTGACATTATCTGAGCTTCAGTTAACCTGTTCACGTGACTAATCCAAACGTCAGTTTTCAAGTTGATATTAACAAAGTACTTTGTTAGAATTTTGAGACTAGTCACGCCTACTTCAATGTTTGCTATTACCAGATTTGCATGGAAGCGTATTTAATTTAATAACTACAGAATTTTTTAAAATCAAGTTTACTAGAACGTTAAAAACCATCTGGTTGACGATTGAGAGAAACAATCATGTGCACACATGTTTATGTGTCACTTGAGTTGATAATTTTTCTTTCTTCAAAATGACTCTGAGCTAAGACAAGACAGTTGCATATGCATGTGCAGGAAATTCTGGTATTGATTATTCCGTGGGGGAGAGTTTGTGCAATGCTTTTATACGGCACCAACCCTCTGCCTATTTTCTACTGCTAGTAGACTTTGACGTGGTGGATTGTTCTATGCATAGCAGCACAATGCTACATGCATGTTGAAGTTAGAAGGATTACTTACTCATATAAGGAGAGCTTTAATTCACTCAGTTTTGTTTTACATTTACAGGAACTGTAGGCTATCAGCTAGTCAACTCAATTAGATATGATTGTTGGCTAGTGTGTAATTTCAGGTGGAATGCTTAGGTGCATGTGTTTGTATAAATCAAGTATGACAAGGTGGATCATTTGGTTGTTAATTAAAGAGTCTGAGCAAATAATCACTGGTGGATTCAGAATTTGCTAGACAGGGGCACGAACCCGAGATTGTGGGTGCAGGGGCGTAGTGTGGCATGGACTGGACCGGGCAATATTACCATCACTTTGTAGGCGTGGTCATAAAAATTGTGGACTGTAAATACGTGTGAGGACCAAAGCTATAGTCTGGATCTGCCACTGATTCTACCATATAGGTCAATTGGAAGCCAATAAAAGTGAAGGTGTCCATAAAAGTGGGCGTGTTCCGTAGCAAGTTTAGCCCCCATTTCTAGAGGGTCTTTTAGTGGGTGTGTCTTGTACAGTGAGCGTGCACTCTCACTTGCAGGTAGTTAGATGCATGGTAACAGGTCAAGATGTTTTATAGCTTTAAGACCCTGTAGGTTCATATTTGAAGACTTAGCCTTCTATTTTTCTTAAAGTACATACCAATGACTCTGATAGATCAAGTCACTTATAGGAAGGTTTCCAAAAAAGGGGCACGTGGCCCAGTGCCCCCAGTGCCCCCGTCTGTATCCGCTTATACCACAATCGCTTGCTTCCTTTTTTGTACAGACAATCAACTGCATGAAGATGGAAACCTAAAAGTTATGGCTGACTTTTTTTATAATTGTTTAACAAAAGGAGGGCTTAGCTGTCTGAGAAAGACTTCTTTTACTTTCAATTTCTTGTTTTCTTCCGGTGAGGAATAGATTTCAATACCCAAAGTTTGTGAAAGGGACTGTATTACTTTTGAGTTCCGGTTCTACCACAAGTATACTTGATTTTGGTTTTCAGTGTGCAGGATACGAGTGTATTGTCATGTTTGTTTGGTCTATGGTACTATACGTGGGAAGTTGAGATCGGCACTGCATTGATAGTCAGGTCAGGTAAACAATACAACGTGAGTGCATTTTTGCGCCTCGTCTATACTCATATGTCACAATTTGGTGGATTCTTCAGTTTCTCTGATGATGATAATAAGGAAAAAAAGATTTTTACTGTTGTCAGCATGTAGAATTAATTAAGTGTATACCTACTTACAGTTGACTTTAGTTGATTTCTGTAGGCTGAGCTATAGGTGACGGAACCATAGGGGCAAGGGGCCCTCAACAAAATTGTTGCTTGATATCTGTGCCCCCGTGCACTTATGGCGGTCTGCCTATGTCTAGAACTAACTGTTTATCCCAACTAGTAAGTCGCTTAGAGTGATAACGGGGGTAAGAGTCTGATTAGACGGAAATGAGGCAGTTTATAGTTTTAACGTGATTTTTTGGACGTCTCAACCTAAGAAGTCAAGGATAGAAGAGAGTTATGAATACTTGGCTTAGTGTTTATAGCCTGAATTCGAAGTTGGCGGCCTCCATAGTTTAGCTCATGATCAGTGTGTACCATCTGGCACTGGGGTCAACAGAAACATTCACTCGGTCACATCTGATCATTCATGGCTGATGCCTTGCAGGGAGTTGCACTGCAACGCTGAGTAAATCAAGTGCAAGTGAAGAGCAAGACCATTCTGGTCTTGCACAGGCCGAGTCCCTTCAACAGAGTAGTGTCGATGATACGTTCCGGTTGTACATGATCTAGAGATAATGTAAGTGACAGAAAGATTGTACTTTTGAGGAGTATCGCAACAGTAGTTGAGCCCCTATCTTAATAATTAGTATCACCTTGTGTAAAGAAGCTGTTCCCTCTCTCCCACTCACGAAGCCGTCCCGTCACCTGCAGCAACAATGCCGTGTCTACCGGTTGACGGAAATTTGGATTAGAATCTATCTATTTACACTGCACTGGAATAGATGCGTTCTAGTGAGAAGGTCTCTATGTCTGCAGGTACATGGTTGCAAAATTGTTGAAATGGTCTTGCACTTTGAATCAAAGTCTGCATGGTGCAGTCGCCGTCATTACTTGATTTGTTGACAGTGAAAGGGTTACTACTTCGATATGCATGAGTTTCGCAAATGTGCAGTACAGACGAGATTAGTTCGCCCCTTACTTTACTAGTACAGTGTAGATAAGAGGCTCAACCATTTGACGATCACGTGATGTAAGTCCGAGAGGAATTTTAGTTCTTGTTTAAAGAGGAACGATTCGTTTTCCGTGATAGCATACAGTTTTGGTGTGTCTTTACTAATTGATTAATATTTATCGTGATACATGACTCCTGACTGCAGGGTAAACTACAAGGGACAGATGATCTGTAATATGTGCATGAACGTTGGTACCTATTTAGCTATATAGCTGATCTTTAGATGTCTTGTCAGGATTCGTTCAACGGTGGATTTTGGTCTTTGTCAACATTTTTGCCGCGTTAGTTTTAGCGGTGTCGAGCGACACGCCTCCCCCGTGTCTGAGGATGCGCATGCATGATACCAGCATTACATACCGTCGTCTCACTCGCGGTGGGAGGGACTGCTGGCTGGCTGTCTCATTTTCTGGCTTTTACGTCTAGTGTCGTTACAGTGGAGTCGAGTTTAGGTGTTCTAGACTCTAGAGTGTGTTTGTTTTCTCTGAACACAGTTCTACAACAGTCACTACACATTCGAAAGTGCCGACATCGATTTGACTTGTGCATGACAAGCAAGAGCAAAATGCATGGTGGAATGGAGACGACGCTCCTCAAGTCTACAAGGTAACTAGAGAGGCAGGAGGTCATAAGACTGAGCATGCATGATGCGTGTAGGGATTTCTACCGTGAGATACAATAGCCGAGATATACCGTGTTTTCTTCTTGTCCAGAGGACGTCGAGCGCTTGCAAATTAACGAGCTACTCGACGACCTTATTCGTTGCGATGAAGACACTCGACGTGACCGACAACTGCATGCGCGATCAAATATGCGCAGACTCCTCTAGAAATACAGGTTGCGTTAGCCTCGTACCAGACCTCTCGCGTCGTCGTGTCCGGTTCTCGTTGTCGTGTTCGGTTCCCGTGGTCGTGTTATACGGGAACCGGGCACGACGGTGCGAGAGGGAGGCTAGGTTGCGTTAGCCCTTACGGTCTCAGTAGCCCGTTTAGTTTGAGTAGAGAAACATGTGCTGTCCGTTCAAAGCTGCATTTTGTATCTTTTCCCTTGCGGCGTTTGTAGTAGAGTGTAACTTTAGAAACGTTGGCACTCCCTGGGGACTTTTTCGAAAAAAATCTCCCAAGAGTCAGGAAGGAACTTATGTAACGCATTGACCTTCCGGCGTAGATGGGTTACTCTCTGCCGACGATAAAATACGGCCGTATTGATTTTCCATGCGTAGTCGATTATTTCATAATGAAAGCGGTCTGTCTATGCTTCATGCATTGCAGAACAAAGAGACAACTGGTACTCTCGTGCTGTCGAAGAGGGGAGGAAGTTACTACCTTTGATAGGCACACATTTTTACCGTAAAATAAGTGGATAAATGCTTGTTTGTCTTCTTAGCTGTATAGAGTACGGATTTGCCGGTTTGGATGTCTCGCTTATCCGGGGCTTTGCAAATCAGAAGAAGTTCCGACATCACAGGGAGAGCACAGCAATCCGAAGAGATGGCCATTAGTTGTAGTGACACGATTCTGAGAGACCTGAACTACCGGTTGACCGGTTTACTCATACTTCAGACTCTCTATGCGACATTACTGGAAGAAACTGGTCGCCTAAGAGCTCGACTTCTAAGGCAAGAAGCAGAATGTACTATACTGAAAGATGAGCTGCTTGAAGTTTCTAAGACTGATAAGTCGTCCGTCTGTGCAAAGGAAGCCACGCATTCAGGGGCTGTGGACGACAACGACAGTTCGCTCTTTTCTCCATTTTGTCGTGCCATTCAGATGCGACTCACTAAATGCGAAGAGATGATCGCTGGTATTGAAGGAATGACTGCCAAAGGCTTGATACAGGTATACTGTTTACACTGTAACTATGTAAAGTGAGGGAAAATATTTATGCAAAGCAGTGTACATATTGCATGTAGAATTTGTGTGTGGTTGTTGAATAAGGAAGCATGGTTCTAGTTTGCAGTAGAGTCGTTAGCTCTCTCATTGCTGGCATGCTTGGACATTCTCACCTCTAGATACACTTCGGTACTGTACAAACGTTGCAGCATTTGTTGTTGTGGGTAACGCTCTGGTTCGATTTGCAGCAAAACTACGAGCTCAGGCGATCGTATCAGCACGAAGTGATGATAAGAGAAGATCTAGAACGTCAACTAGATCTGCATCGTCAAGGAAAAGTGTCAGATAACGATCAGCTTGATTCTCGTTCTTGTGGCGACGATGCGACGCTAAAATACAAAGAAAGTGAATGGATACCGTCAGTCGAGGTCAGTTTTGATGTCTGTTTGCAAAGTTCTTGATCGCAGAGATTCGGTGTTTCTTGTAGCGAACGCTTATCCAGGAACTGGGGACTCAATTGGAACAAATGGCACGTGACGCAGTCGTACTGCAAGTACAACTCGATCAAGAGAAATACGGACGACGTCGAGCACACGTACAAATCAACGAGCTACTCAACGACTTGGTTTGCTGCTTTACGAAGATGTCCGACGTGATCGACGACTCCACGATCAAGCAATCGTTGGAAGAAGTTTTGTCGAAGATCGACAGCTTGTCTCATTACAGCGCAGACGTAGCTGCTGCCGTCGACGTTGCCACACAAGATGTCAACCGTGCCAGTCTCTTGCTAGATACGTCGGAAGACGAAGAGATAACAAACGGTCAGACAACAGACAATTTCCTGAAATTTGTATTGTTCTGTTTATTGTAGGGCATTGCATGCATTCGTAGATATGTCATTAGGGCAAGCTCGTGCCAAGGTGTTGGAGGTGATGGAGAAGAAAAAACGGTTAAAGAAAAAGGCGAATAAGCAAATCGTAGACGAAATGAGACAACGCAAAAAGGTTCAGGAGTTTTCGTTTCCATATACGACTGTGTCCGCACTACAGATCTTCTTTAGAATCTAAACCTATTAGTTGAGAGTGTCCGCATTTGGCTTTCTCACGCAGAGGACCTAGGCTACATTAGGGATCTCAATTGCAGCAAGATGTCTCGGGAGGCAGCGTGCCAAAGAACGTTCGGACTGCCTGAGGCACTTTCTTAACATAATATCTCATGCATATGAGCGTAAATAAGACCAAGAAGAGAGATGCACTTGAAACAGCTATTCCTAACGGAACGCGTGTCATCATGAAACCTAGACAACTTGAACTAAAGTACCTCTGAACTAGGTTTAGCGAAAGTTGTTTAAGCTGCCAACTAAACATGTTTAGTGCTACTGCAGACACACTAAGTTCTAAACATGTTTAGATCTAAGCAACTTGTAGTACACTAGTTTTATCGATAGTACGGACACGCTCTAAGTATTGGCTCTTTTCTAACAATTGTTGACGTTGAAATAGGCAGCAATGAGAATCAAGGATCTGGAAGAAAGATTGAGAAAGTGTGAGGCTGATAAACGTCTCATTGAAGAAAAGTATCGCGAAGACAATCATCTGCTTCGTGCCGAGTTGGACGAGTTGAAGTGCTCACTTGGCAATCGCAGTTCGTACGCAGTTAAAGCGGCTCAGTCGGTCCGGTCGCTTGTTGAACTACTAGAGCAGCAAAAATTGGATTTAAAAGCTCAACTGGATCGCCTTGTTACTGAGATGGCAGCTATACAAGAAAAGAGGGATGAATTGAGACATAGAAATGAACGACTTGAAGAAGAGTTGAGACGTCTTAGAGATAGCGCTTTGGAAGAAGCTGCAGCTAGAGTAGAAAGTGATTATAAGAGAGTCAAATTAGAATGTAAGACATTGAAGGAGGAGAATAGTAATCTGAAAGAGCGCGTCGAGTTGCTTCAAGAGACAGCTAAGCGTGATGGTGAAAGCCAAACGGAAACGGTGAAATTATTTGAGAATAAGGTACATCACATGTTATACTCTACACGTGCAGAGCTCAGTCTGTATATGTAATGTGTTTTCTTTGTTGTTTAACTAAGGTTGGAAGATATGAATCTGAAATGAAGACGTTGCAAGATATCAATGCATCATTGAGTACAAACGAGCGCCAGATGGCGGCCAAGGTATTGCATATATAAATTGAAATTTTAATTGCGAGCATTAGTAGTGAGTTGCGAAAAGCGTATTGCAATAGGACAAACAGTTTTGATTAGGTAGGTCTGTCACCCAACAGGGATGTACGGTAAACATGCGAACGTCCAATCACGAAGTGGTATTTACGTCACTTGAGCCACCTGCAAGACGCTACCATTTTAGAATTTTACCTTGCGGAATGAGTTCGACGATAACTTTCATGTTGACATGCCAATTTGCCACTAGATTGCCTCACTTGAGACGTCGCTTCAGAACGTGAGCATCGGACGCGTAGACACGATACCGAGGCGACGAGAAGAGTCATCATCTGGGGTGAGTGACTATGTCAGCGCTCTCTGTTAAACGAACAGCAATAACATCAACTGTGATTGTCACAATTTTAGCTTGGCTCGAGTGGAAGGGCATACATGGGTGAAGAACAACTTCAACCAGAGTTAGTATCTCGAAATTCGCAGTTGTTGTCGTCGATTTCGGCCCGTCCTGGCGTGCACAACGACGAGCGTGTAGACACCGGCTTTTCTGCGGCCAGTGATTTGGCACCACAGTCATTGCCGACATTCCAGAGTGTGCACAATGAGTCACGACATCCGGGACCGTTTCAGACCAGACAGCGAGAGATGAGAGTTTCACCAGCCGCAAGCTCGCGCACCTTGTCGTCTTTGAGAGACGTTGGAGGGTTGAAGAGGCACGACGCCGGCAGGGACGATTCCGGGGTCGGCCGGTCCTCTGTTGGTGGGTATTCTATGAGCCTAGGAGGGTCGAGGTCAATGTTGGGTCCTCCTAGTCGCGATACTATGCAATGCTTGAAATGTGGGACTCGGTTCTCGGTAAGGGATCTTGAGAGATACGAGAGACATATTCGAGATTGCTATTCTTCATGATGTTTTTGTAAAAGTTTGGATATTTTGGGCAACAGCATTGCGAGCTAGGGTATCATGGAGAGTCATAACGCATGCATACGTACTACTTGTATTGATGGGGACACAAGAGTACATGTTGCTCTTCTGCTTGGTGGCCTCATAAAGTTGTACAGCAAACTGTAATTTTTTGACACTACAAAGATGAAGATCGACGTGGAAGCAACTCCAACTAGTTTTTGTGTTCTCTGTTTAGTCTTGCACACCATGTTTTCTTATACTGACTCATAGAACACAAATATTTTACTCTGCTTTGTAATATTTGCACATAACTGTTAGTTTGTATTGAGATTTGTCTGCATATATGTCGTCTTTTGACTTTGAGAAGTCTGATTGCAGTAAAATTGTAGATTATTGATATAAATAAATTTGCTGCGTCAGTATTGATTGATTTCGTAACAGAACTAAACGTCGTTTATACAGAGTCCGCAGTTTCTTTAAAGCCTCGAACTTCCTGATGACCATTTCTGCTAATTAATGAAGCGCGGAC
>NC_085087.1:7376035-7388535 GCF_963422355.1 Corticium candelabrum | reverse complement strand
GACAAAGCTAGATCAAAGTCTTACCGATCATTTCACTTTTTGATTCCTAGTCTGTTAATTAAAGTAAATATCAACTATAGAAAGGTGAACTTACTCACTGTGGAGTGTAGAAACTCAGACAGTCTGTTGTTAATTTATCATCATGGTATGTCAGGATTGGTTGAGTGTTGTAAATTGTTTGACTACTTTAATAAGGTTATGGTAAGCAGTGCTCTGGTGATTGTATATCTGATTTCTGTATCCTTTGTGAATTGGCAGTTACTTGTTTGTACCATATTTCCATGATCTATATTGTTTTATATACGTACAAGTTTTATGACCTCACAGTATGAATTTCACTGGTGGTGATAATTGGCAAGGAAATATCTGTACAACATGGTCGTGTTGTGACAGCACGTAGAATCAATTGCAAGCATGTCTGCTTGCAAGTAGTCTTAGTTGCAGAAGTCGGTATGCTGCCACAACATCATTCGTACTGAAATTACTGTCAAATGTATTGTCGAAATCTTTCCACTGCAGGAATGAGTGGAACTATGGTTTGTAGAGTTAGAGACTTGATGCTGTTTTATCTTACAGGCAATCATATTTGCCGATTTGGTAACACACTAACTCCAGTTGTATAATGTCAGTCAATAGATGGCATATGCATGATACAAATGTACATTTTGATTCTGTGGGGACTTTCTGTTCCTCGTTTGCACTTTTACTAATAGACGAGCGTTCTCTTTTGTGCATTTCTAGAATACGCAGGGTCTAGTAACAACGTTGGTGGCTGATGAGTAGTCAAAATTTGTGCAAATGGTTTTGCACTCAAATTGAAAGTAGAGTAACGCCATTTTGATTGGCTGTGGAGAGTACTACTGCAGCACACACTCTTAAGCTAGGTGGACGACAACGATGGAGGGCAACTTCTTGCGTGTAACGTGTAGCTACATGGAAGAAGTAACAGCAGTGACGTTGCTGGTAATACGTCCCTTCAAGTGATGCAGTTACCTACCGGTCTATACTATTGATTAATTAAGTGCATGCATTCCCTATTCTCTTCTGAGAGAGTTCAAATATTTTTAATACTCTGGATGAAAGTCGAAAGAGCGAAAGAGGAGAGGTAGAAGTAAGTACAACGCATGCGGACTCCTAGCTGTAAGGCTTTACTGCTCGTTTCTTTAATAGGAGGTCTTCTAACTCTTTTACCTTTTGACTTTTCTAAATCTTTATCAGGAGAGTTATTTCAACTGTAGCGGTGGAGGAGAAAAGAACTGCATGGGCCCAAATATACTATAGCTGTCTCGTGTTATGTTGCAGGCCATACGTTTAATTTGCATTTCTATGTTGTGTCTAGGGCAGTGGCGTAGCTCGGCTGCACTAGGGGGTTCACAAATCTCAAACAAAAATAATGTATGTGAGTACATTAGAATATTACACGTACACACACACACACACACACACACACACACACACACACACACACACACACACACACACACACACACACACACACACACACACACACAGGTTCGGATCCAGAGGGGGATAAGGGGGTTCAACCCCCTCTTTTCCAATAGGCGTGGTTCAATAATTTATATAATTTCATTAGAA
Source organism: Corticium candelabrum (assembly GCF_963422355.1). NCBI lineage: Eukaryota > Metazoa > Porifera > Homoscleromorpha > Homosclerophorida > Plakinidae > Corticium > Corticium candelabrum. The sequence goes on along the minus strand of NC_085087.1, from coordinate 7,386,939 downwards.
AAGAGAAAATTAGTAATGCTATAAATAACTGCTACCAGGTCAACCCCCTCTTTCAAAAATTCTTGGATCCGGCCCTGACACACATTGTTCAATGTCAGTGCACAGGATATAAATTAATAGTCACTAACTCAATGCCAATCATTTTACAGTATTGTATGCTCAACTAGGTCTGCTTCCTAGACTTACACGGAAGCCGAGATGCGGAAGACATCTTGGAGAAATTGAAATCTATGGCCACGTGTGCATGTCTGGATGGTCGAGGGTTTGTCCGCGAGCAAAGCCATGTTTATGATGCGACATGACGCGAATTCTTTTTGACATGCGAGCAACAAATTTGTGACCTCGGAATCCCAAACTGAGCGCAAGTATCACGTGGCTCTGTCGAGAGCTGTCGGAAATAAATTGCTAGCCTGGGGTTTACGTGCAACCTGTAAACAGCGGTAGTTACGCCACTGTAGGAGATTCGCAAACGTTTTACTAGTCTACTGTAATGTGCACGTGTTTGTTTAGACTATTTAGATCCAGTTTTCCGGTTTGTTGGTATGTCTGGAAAAGACGGCGGTGTCAGGAACGACACTAGAGCAGCAGCAGTGCAATCTGGCGACAAGATTTTGGGTGATCTGCGCTACCGACTAGCGGGTCTGCTCATTCTGCAGACTTTGTATGCAACTCTGCTAGAGGAAACTGCTCAACTGAAGGCTCGCCTTTCAAGGCAGGAGGCAGACTGTAGTAGTAACGCAAAAGATGATGTAACTAGAACTTCAAAGACTGATGAGTTGTCAGCGTACTCAGACGGACCGACGTCATCAGGGCCTGATCAGCACGGAGCCAACAGTTCTTTGTTTTCTTCATTCTATCGCGCCATGCAATCGCGTCTTACTACATGCGACCAACTGATAGCTGATATGGAAGGAACGACTGCCAAAGGTTTGATACAGGTAACGAATTTGTGTAATTGAAAACCGTGGAATGTAGCACGTGCATCCGCAGCACTGAAACCTTGTCTAAATTGTAATAGAACGGCACGCTTAAAAGAGCGCCACATATACTTAGACAGGTTGGAACAGGAAGTGGTCTGGACAATTGATTTGTCGGGATCACTGGTATGAAGCGCTATCATGCACTAAGAGTGGCTATCGTTACATGTGTAGCATGTCGATATTTGCAATAGTAATAGCAAAACGGGAAAGGTGCCTCTGTTATCATCTCTATTTATGCAAGAAGTTACTGATTTGTGTCTCCACTGTGGCTTCATTTTGTCGTTTTGATTTACACCACTGATTTTCTGGCCACGTGACGACCGCGTGGCAGGGATATGAGATATCATGATACTCTGGGCGTTTGGATAAGTGATACTCTACTGTAGCACTATCGAGTAGAACGCTGCATGAGGATATATGAAATCCAACAACGTCATAGCGTTGAGCTAGAGCCAACCAGGAAGTAAATGTGATCCTTGTATGGTTTTGTATATGAAACCCAACAACGTCATAGCGTTGAGCTAGAGCCAACCAGGAAGTAAATGTAATATCCTTGTATGGTTTTGTCCTGCACGCCAGGTTGTCTTGTCAATTATCACAGGGTGCGGTACAGTACCTGTTACGTACCGTGTATGTAGGGATTGACAAGGTTGCTGGGGCGTGGTCAGATTTTAGACCTTCAGCAGTGGCGTATCTACGGGGTGGCCTGGGGGGGCACGTGCCCCCCCCCAAATATTTGACTTTTAGCTTTCTTTGATTTGTAACCCTATTGTCCAATGTTCAGAATCAGATGCTAAATGAGCTACTGACCTAGAAAAGAATTAGCGCGCTTTATGCTTACACCCGGTCAGTGGAATTAGCGCACGTTATGTACGAACACGTGGCTTATAATGACTGAAGCACATACGAAGAAGGCTTCCCGGAAACGGTCAGGAAACAGCAGAAATGAAACAATTCTGACTTTCTTTCAGCCCAAGAGGTTTGTGAAATTGTGACTGGTGTGCTCTTGCTGTCTGTACTAGCTAGCTAGTAACTGTAGGATGTCACCAGGTCGAGGGCAGATTCTCCCATTTCAGTTGGTACAGAAGGGCATGTGATTACGGATTCCGAATCGGCGTCTACGGTAGGCATTAGCGAGAATGCTGAGTCTGAGTTTGCTTCTGCCTCGGAGTCACTATGTCTATCTCCTTCGGCACATGTCCTTGCCGAGAGCAGTTACGAGAGCAGTTTCAGTAGTTCCGTAGCAACTGTAGATCTTTCCATGGCCAGCAGCGGGCCTGTGTCACCGAAAACTGCTGTAGCACCTGCACTCATATATGCAGATTCTGAGCTGGAAGTAGATCTAGATTGTGGATCACCGACAAATCCCGAGACGGACTGTGCCGAGGATGCACCAGGCGCCATGAAAGGTTTACAATCACCTGCAGGTACACGAAATATCTATTATCTTGTAACACAATTTCGTCGGTACAGTACTCTAACTAATTATTGCATGTATGTTCCGCTCACAGATCTGTCACGCCATATTGGAGATAGGCCTGCGCAGCCCCTCCTGTCAAAATTTCCAACAACTAAGTTCGGCTCGAAACATCGCTCCTTCTCTCCTGAATGGTACAAGGCATTCACGTGGGTAGAATATTCCATAGCGAAAGATGCAATATACTGCTACCCCTGCCGTCACCTCAAGGTAGGAGCAGTTAGTCGAGTTGATCCAGCATTCACTACAATTGGTTTTCGGGGATGGAAGAAGGCTAAGGGTAAAAGTGGAGCCCTGAAACAGCACGCGGAATCCGCGAACCACCGAGCGAACATGCAAGTATGGCAACAACGTCTTGTTGCAGAAAGAGAAAAGGTTCAATTCGGTGTGGACTACCAACTACGGGATGTGGAAGAAGAGGAGATTATGCTTAATCGGCACTACCTGAAGTCAGTTATGACAGTGATTCTCACCCTTGCGCGACAAAATATACCACTGCGAGGACACCACGAATCAGAGACGTCGGAGAACCCAGGAAATTTTAGAGCTATTTTAGACCTCCTAGTCAATCAAGACGCTCGCTTGCAGCAGAAGAAGAATAGCCTTCCTAGAAATGCCAGATACCTATCACCTAATGTCCAAAATACCATACTGGATATACTTGGAAAGATGGTGAAGGACAAGATTTGCTCCGAGTTAAAGGCAAGTGGAGCTTTCACGCTCATGGCAGACGAAACACGTGATGTCAGCAAAAGCGAACAGCTGTCCTTGGTTGTGAGATATGTTTTTGAAGGCAATGTGTGTGAACGGTTCCTAGGATTCGTTGCTTTAACCGATCTTTCTGCAGCGGGAATCGCCCACTCTATTACGAAATCACTGGGTGAGAGTAGCATTGATTTGTCAATGTGTGTTTCTCAGAGTTATGATGGAGCGAATGTAATGAGCGGCGAGCATGGAGGCGTCCAGGCGAAAATCAAGACTATGTGTCCTCAGGCTACTTACTGTCACTGTTATGCACACCGTCTGAATCTGGCTCTCGTAGACTGCTGCAAAACTATCCCAGTCGCTTACGAATATTTTTCACTTCTGAATTCCCTTTACGTTTTCGTATCTTCGTCGGCCGTTCACTGCGTACTTGAATGTGTTCAGGAGAATATGAAGGAAATCAATTCCTCGTATAAACCGGTTCATCTTAAACGGTTATCAGACACAAGGTGGACATGTAGGGTAGACAGTGTAAGAGCTGTACACGACGGGTACAAAGCAATCATAGAGACTCTTCGTCGAGTTTCTGAGGGGAACAACAAGGATCGTGCGGTGCAGTCCAAAGGATTACTAAGTCAGATTCAGTCTCTACAGTTCATTGCTTGTACCGTCATATTTAAGAAAGCTCTCCTACTGACAAAGGGGGTTTCAGATGTACTGCAGAGTAAGCAACTTGATCTAGCTGCAGCCGTAGATTTGGTAGAAACGGCAATAGACACTTTGCTTGAATGGAGAGAGGCGTCATTTGATTCATCATTGTGGAAGAATCTATGGAATGATATCGAAGAACTGGCCAGAAACAACGAAGTGGACCTTGGTGATCTTTCCCAGTCGAGGCGCCGCAATCGAGTCAGCCATCAGCCAACACGTCTAGATGAGTACGTAATAATGGAAACGACCGGCAGGCAACCAGTTATTTCAGAGGACGTCGAAACCTATGTTAGAGTTTCCGTCTACTACGAAGTGCTTGACTCAATCATAGGAGAAATGAAGCGCCGATTTTCCCATGAGACTCGTCCACTGATAAGGGCATGTAGCGCTTGCATGCCTGGATCATCTTTTCTCAATGCAACTACTATGCAGCCATTGATTGTCCACTACAAGCTAAATTTTGAGGACATTTCTGTGCAAGCCGAAGAATGCAAACGGTTTCTTGCAAGGAAGAAGGATGTAAACTCTTTATCTGACGTCTTACACCATCTCTTGCCAGTCAAAGAGGCGTTTGTAGAGTTGTATAAACTTCTGACCATAGTGTTGACTATGGGTGTGTCAACAGCATCTTGCGAACGCTCGTTTTCGTGTCTGGAGAGGCTAAAAAGCTATCTTCGGGCCGGTATGGGTCAAGATCGGTTAAACAGTATGGCTTTGCTTGCAATAGAGAGAGACCTCTCTGGAAAAATAGACATTGACGAAGCAATTGAGTTATTTGCTAGAATAGACAAGAACAGGAGAATTAAGTTACTAAAGTAGATTGCAATTTGCTGTCTATAGTGTAAAAACCGCACAGTGTGAGAGCTCTTCAGGAAGTACAATATCAACTCTACGAAATACTACTCGCCGTCTACAGTGCAAATGCCCGCGCTCGAGTGCCCCCCCCCCAGTCTTACAAGGCTGGTTACGCCGCTGCCTTCAGAAATCACCTTAAAACGTGGCTAAATACCTTGAAAACGACAGATAGAAAAGCTTACAAGTTCGACTACTTTTGACTACTTTTGAATTGATCTCAGCTTGTTTTCAGAACTAGAAAAACGCTCGTCAATTCGGAGTTTTGCCGAATTTTGTCTTCTTTCTTCTTTCTTCTTCTTTCTTCTTTTTTCTTCTTTCTTCTTCTTTCTTCTTCTCCTTCTTGTCACACAAAACTCTTTGACTACGGCATATCTAAAGCTAAGACTTGGGGAAACGACATAGAATAAGCCGACCTGTATTCTTTTGATAAAAGAAAAAGGAAACATTTAGCCGTTCCCGGATCTCCCATTTAAGAAAAAAATATTTGTAGAATGGATTTAACCTGCCACTGTGCCTACACGTAACAACTACGTGTAGGCACAGTACGTGTAGGGACAAGGTGACAAGAGTTCTTGACACGTCTCGTGGTTAATGGAAAAGCCTGAGACTAAATTTTAAGAATCTGGCTTTTGAATCGCACAAGTAAACGGAAGAAGTAAAGTGACGTTGCAGGTCATCGCAATCGCAGGCGCGATACTCTTCTTGCCGTAGTTGGAACACCAACGCCTTCAATTAGAAGGTAAAAGCAAATTCGGCTCGCTTCCATCACGAAATGTCGACGTTGCTGTTTTCAGAATGTGACGTTTGTTATGAGGCGTGGCCTACGATGAAAGTTTGCGCACAAGATGAGTTGCTACCGTATTGTCGTGTCTAGGAGCCGACGTCACATAAATGCCGCAAATCGAAGATCTCGTACGGTGCTGCATGCAAGCCTGTCATCACACGTTCAGTGCACGTTCGGTCACATGAAAGTGCACAAATGTCGGGGTGTGCGTGCATATGCGCGTTCAATGACAACGATAATGGTGACGAGGAAGAAGCTAGCTGAGGCTCTTGAAACTGGCATCTCATGGTAGTCATGTCTATAGATATCTCAAGTTGTATATGTATGGTTGTCATCGGGGACCAACTCGACGAAAGTTACCATGTAATTAACTCTGGAATGCATAGCGTGCTTTCATTATTATCACTTGTGTGATCTGAACATATCGTGCAGCTTATCCACTAGTAGGCGGAGTCATGCAGGAAGTTCCAATTTTGATGAGTGACTTTCGAGTTAAAGGTCATAGTGAACAGAGAGTAGGTGAACCTGCGACAAAACGACGCAAGTCAGTCAGGCACCAGAACTGATTTACCGTTTGAAGATAAGACTGCCCGTTCTCAGCCAGCTGTCTAAACAAGTGTTCAGATGCTTGTGTCTATTGACGTGCACGTGGCGACAGTAGGACGCAAGTTACTACCAAAGTACGCAGAACTGGAAAGGATTCAATTTCTCGGCGCCTAGAGGTTTAGCACTTTAGTGCTTCTATGTCCATATATTTATTAAATTAGTCTCGCGTACCCAGACCTATTTCCGCCGCGTCATACTTCCGGGCACGCACGCGCGCGCACACACACAACTACATGCACCTACGCTCGTAGCTCTGAAGCGAGTAGAATACGGCTTCATTTAGTAATGGTATTATTGCTACTGAAATACAATGACTGATTCAAACTTAGACACAAACGCTGCATGGATAGCTTCTTTGCATATTTTGCAACTGTACACAAGATCCACATGCTTAACATATATAACTAGACATGTATGTACATCAAAGATGATTTAGGAAATGTGTATTTGTTATGCTAAAGAATCTTTGTTTAATAATGGAGTAGGTTGTGCTTTCGCACTTTTGAAAAGTTACCGAACTAAAATTTTAAAACTTTTTCTCAAAAAAAGAAATGGATGTAGGGATTGTATAAAAAGTAATAGAAACAAGATCTAGATAGTATGAACCAAAGCCAGGCATTATTATTGAATCCTTCCAACCCACGTTCCCTACTTTTATCTTTGGTGGGTTGGAAGGATTCAATAATGACGTCTGGCTTTGGTTCATACTATCTAGATCTTGTTTCTATTACTTTTTATACAACCCCTACATCTATTCCTTTTTTCAGACAATTTTTTAAATTCTAGTAATATAAGAAAGAGGGACTAAATATTGGATTGCTCCAATTCAAACTTTAGAACCGTCAGCTGTTTATAATTATTACCGGCATCGTGCAGGGATATTCCCCCATCTTATTCATTATATATACAGACGTGCCTGTGCTGATGTCTTGTGACTCTCTGACTGAATTGGTAGCAAAATTACGAGCTCAAACAGTCGTATCAACACGAAGTGCAGGTAAGAAAAGACCTACAACGGCAACTAGACCAACATCGTGAAGAACAACAGTCTACCGATCAGTTGGCGTCTGCTTCGGCGGATGACGCAAGGCCAACTTACACAGAAAGTGGAAAGCAACTGTCAGTAGAGGTCTGTCTAGCTGTCTACTGTATGGATCGATTGTATTTGAGCTGTGCTGTGTATTTAGCGCACTCTAGTCCAGCATTTGGGGATTCAACTGGAAGAAAAGATGCGTGAAGTGTCTTTGCTTCAAGGGCAACTCGATCTAGAGAAATACAGTCGACGACAAACACGCGCGCAGATCAACGAGTTACTGACGGAATTCGTTTATTGTTGCATGAAGATACCCGACGTGACTGACGATTCCGCCATCAAACAATCGTTTGAAGAACTTTTATCGAAGGTCGACAGCATGTCTGAGTACAGTACAGAGATAGCCGCTGCCGTTGACGTGGCTACACAAAACGACTGTACTAGCTTGCTAAGAGATACATCGGAAGATGAAGAGATTCCGAGCGGTCAGATCACTGTGAACACATGCACAGCAGTTTTGTGTTGTGCCCCTTATTGTTGCGTATTGCGTCTATAGATATGTCACCGAGGCAAGTTCGTGCTAAGATGTCAGAGATGAAGGAGAAGAAGAAACGGTTTAAGAAAGAGGCCAAGAACCAACTTATAGGGCAGATGAGACAAGAAAAAAAGGTTTAGAACTTTCCTACTGAATGTTAGTTGGCTTGTCTCTAACGAATTGTCGGCAATAGGCTTCAATGAGAGTCAAGGATCTGGAAGAGAGGTTGAGAAAATGTGAGGCTGATAAACGTCTCGTCGAAGAAAAGTATCGAGAAGACAATCACCTGCTTCGTGCCGAGTTGGACGAGTTGAAGTGCTCGCTTGGCAATCGCAGTTCGTACGCAGTTAAAGCAGCTCGGTCGGTCAGGTCGCTTGTTGAACTATTAGAGCAACAAAAAGTGGATTTAAAAACTCAGCTGGATCGCCTTCTTACTGAGATGGCAGCTATACAAGAAAATCGGGATGAATTGAGACATCGAAATGAACGACTTGAAGAAGAGTTGAGACGCCTCCGAGATAACGCATTGGAAGAAGCTGCAGCTAGAGTAGAAAATGATTATAAGAGAGTCAAATTAGAATGTAAGGCATTGAAGGAGGAGAATAATCATTTGAAAGAGCGAGTCGAGTTGCTTCAAGAGGCGGCTAAGCGTGACGGTGCAAGCCACACGGAAACGGTGAAATTGTTTGAGAATAAGGTAGATCACATGTTACACTCTACACGTTCAGAGCGCAATCTGTATATGTAATGTCTTTCTTTGTTGTTTAACTAAGGTTGGAAGATATGAATCTGAAATGAAGACGTTGCAAGATATTAATGCATCATTGAGTACAAACGAGCGCCAGATGGCGGCCAAGGTATTGCATATAATTGAAATTTTAATTGCGATCATTAGTATTGAGTTGCGAGGAGTGTATTCCAATAGGACAAACAGTTTTGATTAGGTAAGTCTGTCACCCAACAGGGATGTACGGTAAACATGCGAACGTCCAATCACGAAGTGGTATTTACGTCACGTGAGCCACCTTCAAGACGCTATTTTAGAATTTTACCTTGCGGAATGAGTTCGACGATAACTTTCATGTTGACATGCCAATTTGCCACTAGATTGCCTCACTTGAGACGTCGCTTCAGAACGTGAGTATCGGACGCGTAGACACGATACCGAGGCGACGAGAAGAGTCATCATCTGGGGTGAGTGACTGTCAGCGCTGCATGTTTCTCTCTGTTAAACGAACGGCAATAACATCAACTGTGATTGTCACAATTTTAGCTTGGCTCGAGTGGTAGGACATACATGGGTGAAGAACAACTTCAACCAGAGTTAGTATCTCGAAATTCGCAGTTGTTGTCGTCGATTTCGGCCCGTCCTGGCGTGCACAACGACGAGCGTGTAGACACCGGCTTTTCTGCGGCCAGTGATTTGGCACCACAGTCATTGCCGACATTTCCGAGTGTGTACAATGAGTCACGTCATCCGGGACCGTTTCAGAGCAGACAGCGAGAGATGAGAGTTTCACCAGCCGCAAGCTCGCGCACCTTGTCGAGAGAAGTTGGAGGGTTGAAGAGGCACGACGCCGGCAGGGAGGATTCTGGGGTCGGCCGGTCCTCTGTTGGTAGGTATTCAATGAGCTTAGGAGGGTCGAGGTCAATGTTGGGTCCTCCTAGTCGCGATACTATGCAATGCTTGAAATGTGGGACTCAGTTCTCGATAAGGGATCTTGAGAGATACGAGAGACATATTCGAGATTGCTATTCTTCATGATGTTTTTGTAAAAGTTTGAATATTTTGGGCAACAGCATAATATGGAGAGTCGTTACGCATGCATACTACTTGTATTGATGGGGACAGAAGAGTAAATGGTTGATGGCCTCATAAAATTGTACAGCAACTGTCATTTTGTGAAACTGCAAAGATGGAGATTGCCGTGTTGGCTAGGCAACTCCAATTGTTTTATAAATTTTTAGGTTTTTGTTTTTACTTTTTGTGTTCTCTGTTTAGTTTAGAACACCATGTTCTATTGTACTGACTCATAGCACTTATCTTATTTACTTTGCTTTGTAATATTTGCACATAACTGTTAGATTTCTCTGCGTAGATGTCTTCAGTTGACTTTGAGAAATAATGTCGTTTATACAGAGCCCGTAGTTTGTTTATAGCCTCGAACTTCCTGACGACCATTATCTGCTAATGAAGCGCGGACAGTCTAGCAACAGCAGCAATTCACGGAGTGACCTCATCTTTACACTCGCACGTTTTCCGGCTCGACCTATTGATAAGTGGTGTTGTAGGAATCGATTACCAGCAAGTGACATCTATTGAGTTTACTACTCGAGTTGGTTCAAATTCTTCTTTGATATATTCATCATCTACGGTATAACTATAACATTGTTTTACACTTCACTGATTTGATAATCATGGGTGGCAAGTTGTGGGTGGGTGGCAAGTTGTGGGTGGGTGGGTGGGTGGAGTCTGCTAACTTGCCGGCAATGTTGAGCTAATGCAAATATCAGAATACTTTTCAGGAAATTGTAGTATTCCGTCGCAGATCAGAAGGTTTTTGACGTTATTGATATAAACACTGCGAATTGAAGAGACCTCCTACATCGTCAACAAAGATATCCGCACGACTTCAAAGTGCGCGTAAGTTGCGATCTCGGAGTTTGGTGTCTTGACAGTTCAGGTGTGATTAGTGATTATTCTAGACTTTGTTGTTTGAGTGCCCAACCATTCATGATGTACACCCTCTTCGGAACCTGAATGCACCCTCGCTAGACTTGGCAGATCGATTGCACAACCAACTTAGTGAGTGATGCAAATCAACAACCATCAACCATCAATTCAGTAAACATCAAATCAGCAACATGCCATTCTGGATTCACCCGTTCTTTGCCCGGGCAAATTATTATTAGTTATCAAGTGATGAAATCCCTAAGCAAGAGAAATGTTGAAATAGCAGCTTGGCAACAATATGCCCTGGCATATGCACGAGCATATGCACGACTGTTTTTTCAAGGAAACAAATACCATCTTTCTGACTGCTAGAGCTACATTCAGTGGCGTCGCTACGCATGGCCTAGGGAGGCCATGGCCTCCCCAATATTAGTAGGTGTAACCTTTTTTAAATAATAGGAAAGTCTCATAAGAGTTAAAACACCATGCAGTAGTCGCCTCCCCAATTTTCTAAGCCCAGCGACGCCCTTGGTGCCTATGTAGA